>NC_061096.1:46661996-46674496 GCF_015104395.2 Macrobrachium nipponense | reverse complement strand
TGTATCTCTTCGGTTTTAGTTTCCATCCATTATTTCTTGTCTGGTTTTTGTTTAATGTAAATAGGTTACTGTCTACTTTTGTTATGCCTTTCATTATTTTAAATGTTTCTATTAGTTGCACTCGCAGTTGTGTTTCTAAGCCATACATATTCAGGCTTTCTAGTCGTCTTCGGTAACCTATTTGCCTGATGGATGGAATTAACTTTGTGGCTCTTGCTTGTACTCCTTCTAATCTATTTATATCTTTTTTTAGTGTTGGTGACCAAATCTGTACTGCATATTCAAGATTGATGTGTAGAGCTGCAGCACAGTTTCCTTTTTTCTGTATTTGAACGGCCTCTTTATGTATCCCACTAGCTTCTGTGCCTTCTTTTCTGCTTTTGTGCACTGTTTTGTGGGTTTTAAGTCCTTGGTAATAATGACTCCAAGGTCCTCCTCTTGTTCTACACTATTTATGCCATTTCCAAGCAGCATGTAGCTGGCATGAGGGTTGTTTGTTCCTATTTGTAACACTTTACACTTATGTAGGTTAAAAGGCATTTTTCATATTTTTGATCACTCTCCTATTTTCATTAGATCATTTCTTAAACTTTCCACTGCATCTGGGTCTGCTGCATTTACACCTAGTTTGGTGTCATCTGCAAATTTGGCTATCCTGCTAGTTAAGCCTAAATCAGTGTCATTAATGTCGATCAAAAACAAGAGAGGGCCAAGAGAGATAGGTATCTGGAACTGGATCACAATCAGATCCATGAGAGAGAGAGAGAGAGAGAGAGAGAGAGAGAGAGAGAGAGAGAGAGAGAGAGAGATCCATGTACCTCAAACTAGGCCCGTTATGGTCACGGCTTAGTTTTGTTTTAGCACGATTTGTTTGCATTGGACAGGCTTCTTTCTTCTTCTTCTTCTTCTTCTTCTTCTTACAAGGAAGTGGAAAAGCCTCTTTCGCATATCAAGTATCTCGTTGTTCGCAACTTTGCGTAGTTTCTAATCTCGTTTAGAAGCTTTTCTGTAAAATTAAATTTGTTGGCCAATGAATATTGTATGTTGTGGAAGGTAACTGTATAAGAATGTTTATGAGAAGTCGTAATGATTATGCATATAATGATTATACGTATAGTCTATTTACTGGAAGGATATTTTGCGTAATAAGACAACAACAAAAATAGGATATCATTCATTACCATTTTTCATGCGTAACAAAATAATTTATTACCAGTTTTCGCGTATAGCAGAATAATTCACCACCATTTTTGCGGACAACAACATAATTTACTACCATTTTTCGCGTATAACAAATTAATTCAATACAATTTTTCGCGTCTAACAAAATCGTTCACTACCATTTTGCGCCTACATAAAATAATTCACTACCATTTTTGCGTATAACAAAATTATTCACCATCATTTTTCGCGTATATGAAATTAATTTGCTACCATTTTTCGCGCATAACAAAATCATTCACCATCATTTTACGCGTATAACAAAGTAAGGCTTTGTGTGAGTTCTTCCTTTAAAAAGCAAAACTTCGCCACAATATCCGAAATTCGGGCTGAAAGCTTTCTAACGCCCTTTGAAGGGAGTCTCTCTCTCTCTCTCTCTCTCTCTCTCTCTCTCTCTCTCTCTCTCTCTCTCTCTCTTTTTTGAATGCCTCCTCTTCAGCAAGATGCAACATTTTATTGCACTCTCAACTTCTAAAGTGCAGATTTGGCTGGACTCTGCTTCCTGGAAAGAGTCTGTGTTCAGTTCCTGCTTTCATTTCTGCTTGAATGGGATCTGGAACTATCTGTCTATCTGTTGATCTATCTATCTATTTATTATCTATCTAATATTCCATTCGGGGGGGGGTTTTGCCATCTTCAATTCTGTAAATCCTTAATATTTGTTCTTCCTTCATCATAATTAATTCATTTTGTGGTCTGAATCTGCAATTTTCTCCATATCTGCAATATCCCCTTGCATAATAAAACAGTTATATCTCTTGAGTAGAATCTTGGAGCTGATGCATTGAAATTTTTTGCTGGCATGGCACCTCTGCCATATCTCTTTATTTTTACATCGCTGACAAGGGTAGAGAGAGAGAGAGAGAGAGAGAGAGAGAGAGAGAGAGGAGGGGAAGAAAGCCAGGAACCATGAGAAGGAAGAATAGGCGTGGGGGTGCGTGGACGTCCATTGGGAACTGGGTAATGGGTTAGCAAACCGATAGGGTTTGGTCCGGAATTCCCCACCTTGAGGTGGAGAATCGATTCTTCGTATCTCTCTCTCTCTCTCTCTCTCTCTCTCTCTCTCTCTCTCTCTCTCTCAGATAATGATACATATTTCTACCGCCCCTTGAACACTTTTACTCTCTTGTCAGATATTTTTCGTGATGTGGTGTAATGTAATGTATTGTAATGTAATCAGGAACGGTTTTTTTATTTTTTATTTTTTTTTTGATGGAGGTTTTTATTTTATATCCGTGATGTTAAAGGCAAGGAAATCGTGTATTTCTTTTCATTGTTCAAGATTTTTAAAATGTAATTTTGGTAAAACGTTTTATGTATCACAGTGATTGTTTTTTTAAAATAAATTCTTACAATATCACGGAATATTTTTTTGTTTTTGTGATTTGTAATTGTGCAAAATGATTTGGCCATTACAAATACATGAAACTTTCACAGTGAATTCTATTAGTCTCTTTAAGATAATCAAGAAATATTAACTATTTTCCGTCTTATTGTAAGAAAAAGTAGTGAAATCGATCTTCTGTAGTTTTATATATATATATATATATATATATATATATATATATATATATATATATATATATATGTATATATATATATACTATACATATATATATATATATATATATATATATATATATATATGACTGGTAAAATGTTCTGTAACAACAGAATTCCATCTAATAAAAGGAGCCCATAAAAAACACCAAAATATAGAGAAAAAAGTACTATATTTCGAGACAGCGTTCCCTCTTCAGGTAGATCATATACCTGAAGAGGTAGACAGCAGTCAAGCAGTCTCTGAAATATAGTACTTTTCTCTATATTTTGGTGCTTTTATGGGCTCCTTTTATTAGATATATATATATATATACATATATATATATATATATATATATATATATATATATATTATATATATATATATATATAATTCTTTAATTACTCTGAAAGGCGTTTACTTGAAGTTCCAACACTTGACAAATCAGAAGAATGACTTAAAAAATGAGGTTTTTATTTGTACCTTATCATTGAATTACAAGATATTTTACCTCTGACTTTCAAGCTCAGAATATTGGAATATCCTTGAGAAAAAGCTTCGAAAATTTTGATATTATATTAGATATAGTTATACCTTAGATGAGACATAGGTAATTCGTCTTGATTTCAATATTGCTGCGTAATATCTGTATTAAATTAGACAGTAAGTAACTTTGTCTCGGAAAAGGAAATTCATATGAATGATTATTATACTAAGAGAGCCTTAGAAACTTGGTTTTGATAAATAGCAGCAAAAGGGCTCCTAAGCGACTCTGCTCAAGGTAGGGAAAGAAGCACATGTAGCGCCGGTAGAAGTATGGGAAATAGATTGCCTGTAAAACTCGGAAAACACGGAAGAGGGTAGAAAGTTCCATACTTCAAGAAGATTAAATGTAAACACAGCCTCCTGTAATTGTATGTTTAACATTTCTCTCTCTCTCTCTCTCTCTCTCTCTCTCTCTCTCTCTCTCGCAGCAGCTTTTATTTCATTGGTTTGGTTTTCTCTCTCTCTCTCTCTCTCTCATCTCTCGCTCTCTCTCTCTCCTCTCTCTCTCTCTCTCTCTCTCTCGTAGTTTTATTTCATTGGTTTGGTTTACTCTCAGTCTCTCTCTCTCGCTCTCGCTTGCAGCTTAAATTTCATTGATTTGGTTCTCTCTCTCTCTCTCTCTCTCTCTCTCTCTCTCTCTCTCTCTCTCTCTCTCGTAGCTTGTATTTCATTGTTTTGTTTTACTCTCTCTCTCTCTCTCTCAAAGGGAAACTTTCTCCAGCGGTTCAAGAGCAAGGAATTCATTAACCTTGAGATCTTGGACCAGGGTTTAAGCCAAAGCAAACTTTGAAAGTTTGTGAGTTTGAGTCTTAAAAAAAAACGCAGAAAAAAATATGGATATAATCTTGGGCCAGTTAAGAATTTGGTTATAAGCTTATATACACGAGGAGGAAGGTTATACAAACATACAAAGGAGGGTAGTATACAAGTATGCATAGCATTCATACACAGAAGTATGAATGCACAGTCATATGGAAGTGGTAATTATATGTGTATATTGAATATGTATACGTGTATATATATATATAGGCATATATCTTATATATATAATATATATAGATATATATGTATATATATATTATTATTATATATATATATATATAATTATATAACAATAATATTAAAGTATATATGTATATGTTTATAATATATGTTTAGTATAGTGTATATATAAATATATATTATATATATATATATATATATATATGTATATATATATATATATATATATTATATATATATATATATATACTATATATATATATATATATATGTGTGTGTGTGTGTGTGTGTGTGGTGTGTGTGTGTGTGTGTAACTGTAGGAAAGACAGACCGAGATCCTAACTGTCTACTTTTTACAAAGATTCACGATCGCTGTGTGTATCCTATATTCTACCTAACTGTATCCTTGAAGGATACCTAACAGGATTCTGATACCCTGAATATAAACCAATATTTTAGTCCTCTCTCTCTCTCTCTCTCTCTCTCTCTCTCTCTATCATTTATTTTGCCTTTGTCTCCTGACGTTCACGATATGAAAGTGAGCCTCGAACATTTTATTTTTTATTAGAGTAATTCGTAGCGCGGAAGTTTGAAAATGTTTGGGCTTTGATTTCTTCAACAGAGCAAATAAGATATGCTAACATGAATAATTATTATGTATATGTATGTATGTATATATATGTATGCATTATATATGGATATATATAAATACATTTGTGTACCTATATTATATAATATATATATTATATATATATATATATATATATATATATAAATATATATAATATATATATATGTGTGTGTGTGTGTGTGTGTGTGTGTGTGTTTTATTTATATGTAATTGTAATAGCCCTTACCGTACATATGTATCTGGTAAAAAGTGACTAGTAGATTGTTCGTAGATAATATATATACGTATATATATGTGTGTATCTGCATATATATATATATATATATATATAATATATATATATATATATATATATATTATATTATATATATATGAAATTCATATATTTATATATATATATATGTATATATATATAATAGTATATATATATATATATATATATATATATATATATATATATATATATATATATATATATATATATAAATTGCGTTCGTTTTAATTAAGCTCGTGAAATTCATAATTCATTAATAAAATTCATACGGCCAAGCATATAAAACGATCCTTAGATATCATGACAATTTTAGGGTATAATCTATTTTAATATTTTAACAGGCAATATTTTACCTCGCTTAACACACACACACACACACACACACAAATCACGAACGTAACATTTATACACGAAGCAATTCACACGAGAAATAACGTGCAATTTAACCTACTTTTTTTTCCTTATTTTTTTTTTTTTTTGTCTTAGCGGTTCGTCCCACTGCCTTCATGACTTTTTTTTTTTTTTTTGGTGGGGCGGGGGGGAGGGTCGGGTAAAAGCAGCAATGAATTCTGCTACAACTGGACCCCTCAGTAAAAGTAGTCCTTCAATCACAATGTCTGTTGTTAACGGTAAAAAAAAAAAAAATGAAGTAGTAGTTGGGGGAGGTTGCGTTCAAGTAACGGTTTGGGCTGGCAAGATTCTGCCTTGGCTGGGCTGTTCGGCGAGAGGTTTGATGATAAATGTATAAAGAGAGAGAGAGACTCTCTCTCTCTCTCTCTCTCTCTTCTTTCTCTTTCGGGGGAGGGAGAGGGGGGGGGGGGGGCTGAGATAGGGCCTGGGAAGGATGGGTTACTTATGTACTCTCGTATATGGATGCATGAGGGTGTAACTCTCTCTCTCTCTCTCTCTCTCTCTCCTGTATCTATCAACTCATCTATCTATCTATGTTTATATATATACATATATATATATATTATATATGTATATATATATATAATATATATATATATATATATATGTAGATAGAGAGAGAGAGAGAGAGAGAGAGAGAGAGAGAGAGAGAGAGAGAGAGAGAGTTATTTAGATATTTATTTACTTTTTTTGTTTATTTACTTATTTTTTTTACATTAAATATTAAAGCTAAAACCAGTGAATATATAATAGAATTAACGTAATAAACTTGATATTAATGGGCTGTTGGTGGCTTTGTACTAAAACGCATATAATAGTTTTATATCATTCATTGCATTTTCGAAGACTAACACACACACACACACACACACACACACATAGGCTATATATATATGTATATATATATATATATATATATATATATATATATTATATATATATATATAATATATATATATATATGATATATATATATATATGTATGTATTCTGCGAAATCACATTATCCAGCGCCTGTGAGAAGTGATAATCCATATAATGTGAAATTTGAATTTTAAAAATATCACCTCCCATTCAAAAATACTCACATTTTTGAGTGAAAGAGAAATACAGAAAAAAAACTAGAGATTAATTAAAACGGAAGTAAAATCAAGGGGAACATTCATACCTGAAAGTAAACAGACGCCCTGGCCCGACGTTTCCCGGCGCACCTCATTTAATCAACGGTATAATATTTTTCTCGTGACTTTTCGATTCCTAGTAATTTACGATTCCTAGTAATTTACCGTAGTTGAGTAGGTGGGGAACTTCGTGTGGGGGGGGGGGGGGGGCGGCCGTTGTAGGGTGGAGGGTGTGTTTCGGGAAGTGGGAATGATGGGTGGGAAGGGGGTTGGCCGAGTTAGAGATCAGGAGAGCTGCCCAAATATTTACATGTAATTCGACGAGTCGAGTCCTCCTTAATGAGAGATGCATCAGTGGAGATTTGATAATTCCGTGTTATATTGACGATCTCTCTCTCTCTCTCTCTCTCTCTCTCTCTCTCTCTCTCTGATCTCGCTGTTAAGTGGATGATAAACGATATATTTTTGTAAGTGATGTCTTTTGTTCAAAGGGTTTATTTTGGTTGAAATAGTTTCCTGGATTTGAAAATTCTTGTAAGATATATATATATATATCTATATATATATATATATATATATATAATTATATAAATATACATATGTAAGTATGTATGTATGTATACGTACATATATAACATAATTATACACACAAACAAACATTCATCACATCTGTAAATGTAGGTAAACACTCACTTTTTAAATGGGCTCACATTTATTTTTATCGCTTCCCTGAACCTAGCAATTATCGTCTAGTCATGTACAAGCACGCGGATTCTATGACTTGCATTGAAAAGCTCAATTTCTTATCAATTTCTGTATGCGATCTTGAATTAATTGGGGCTTGACAGTGAATGCTCGGGAACACGTTTCATTTTCTAATATTTTCGACGAAAAGTTCTTGTGTATTCTTAAAGGCAGATTTAATTTCTTCATTCCTTTTTTTTCCTTTTTTTTTTTTTTTTTTTTTTTTTTTTTTTTTTTTTTACATCTAAATGTTTGTGCTATCAAATATTCTGTATTTTTCTTTATTTCATCATTTGTAAATTTGTACTTACCTTAATTTCGTGAGTGCATTTCGAAGGTTAGGTTCTTGATACTATTTACTGGATGCATTCTATATATGTTTATATAGAATATATATATATATATTATATTATATATAATATATATATATATATATATATATGCTGCGTTTGTGTGTTTGTGTGTATAATAAAAAATACATGAATAGATATGTATACACACACATATATTATATACGTATTATACATATAGTGTTTATATTTTTGTTTTTATGTGTATGTATATAAGTATGTACATATATAAATACATTCATATTTGTGTGTATATATATGTATATTGTCCTATACATATAAACACGCATTCACACACGCATATATATATATAATATATATATTTATATATATAATATATATAATTATATATATATTATATGGCATATATACATACATACATATATATATATATACTATATGGATTAATATTATAATATATTTATATATATATATATTATATATATATAATATAGTATATATATAAACATTTATAATTTTTTTACGAATATCCGCTCAAATTCCACATGCCAATTCCATCATACCACCAAGTCATTTTGACCCGCTTTAAGTACCCAAACGAAATACCTTATTGAAACCGAACTCGACCAAGTCATTGTTCACTTACTTTATACCTTTGATTTTGTTTCCCACATCTCTGAAGAGGCTATCCATTCTTGTGAGCGGAAAGTCCACTCTCAAGTGTTTATTTACTATGAAGAAAGGAAAGAAGAGGGTCATTGAAGACTATCTTTTTTATTTACATTGTGTGTTCAAAGGATTCCATCTCGGGCTATGTAGATCGGATGATACTGAGAATATTTGAGAAGTATTTCGGCGGTAAATTGATCGTGGTTTGAAGAGATGTTGATGGGCAGTGTGGCGTCTTCGTTTCGTTCTGGCAGGGGATGAAATGGTGGGACAGTTTCTTAGTCTTAATTTATATATATATATATATATATATATATATATATATATATATATATATATATATATACATATATATAAATACATAATCTCTTAGAACGTGAGGAAATATACTGCATTTACTGAAATAGGAGGAAGTCAAATACACTTATTAGTTTTGTAGTGTATTTCTTGTATATTCATGTACTTCTCTCTCTCTTCTCTGCAAATGTATTTATATATCCATATATAAAGAGAGAGAGAGAGAGAGAGAGAGAGAGAGAGAAGCTCCAAAAACATTATCTACAAACAATACTTACTCCAGTTCACTAACTTACCATCAATCAGTGATGAAACATCCGTAACACCAAATGAACCTTATGAATTAGAAAAAAATAAAGAAAAAGCCCATTCACTTAACCACTAACAATGATTTAGTTATTTCGCAACACTTAAATTCACCTTTATGTGGTTCAATACACAATTGCAACAATTATGTCACCCCATTAAATAACAGTGAAAAGGTTCCTTAAATCGTGTGTTCTGGTATCACTTCTCAGGCGTGGATGTTTATAGCAACATTAATCTGGGTTGCCAATGACCGTGAAATGAGGTTTGACGCAGCTTTGATTAAGATCCATTGTTCTAATTCAGCGTCCTTGACTCGCGTAAATTCCGTCGTGCTATTCTGGTACTCTGTTGCGGAAGAGCTTTTGATTGTGAGGTAATCTTATTACGTTAGAGGGATTTTATTGTCTGTTTGGCTCTTTTGTTTTGAAATAGGCTTTCTTTTTTAACGTTTCACTTTCAAAGGGAATTTGGGAAACACTAGTGTACCTAATAATGTTGGTTTGCACTTATATTTTTTTTATTTTTCTCTGCAATAGAGTTTTCAGGGTAAGACAGGTGCACTGGTCTTAATAATAAATTCATTTTAACGTCTTGTGCGCGCGCACACACACACTAACACGCGCACAAATATATATATATATAATATATATATATATATATATATATATATATATATATATATATAGTAGTTAATTTGATATTTGTGTAATAAAGTTAACAGGTAAATATAGGTACACTAGTCTCAATAATAAGTATAATTTTAATAATAATAATTGCCTGTTGATGGAAATAATAAATAAAAATATAACAACAGCTCTAATAAAAAAATAGTACATGAAACGTTAAATAGAAGATAAAAAATAATATCCGAAATAACGAACATCAGAAAAAAATATATCACAACAAACATCGCCCTTTAACAAAAGCAACTTCCGTTTCGGACGCCGTCAAAAAAAAAGTTGGTTATAAATAACAGCCCAGAGGGTTTTTTCCACACCTACCAATGCAAACCAGATACTTTTCATATAAGCCGAATCAAATAATTCATTTCCCTTCTCGCCTTTTGTAAACAAAAACATCGAAGCGTAAACAAGACATCCCCTCCCTGATTTTTATTTATTTATTTATTTATTTTTTTTTTTTTGTGTTTACTTCCTCCCTGCGCAGCTGCGCGATCCGAAAGGGCTGGCGTTTGGGGTACGGAGCACTTATTGTTTATTTGTAAACGGAGGTGTTTGCTCTTGGCGAAGTGATTGACCTGTGGTGCTGTTGCGCTCGATAATACCCGTGGAGGGTATTTCTATCTATTTTCTAAAAGGATACTTTGGTTTATTTCATACCCATGGGGTTATTTTTAAGTATCCATGTTATTATTCAGCCCCAGGGGTTATTTTTTTTTTTTTTTATTAAAAGGATGCATTACGTCCTTTAAAACCTCATGGGGTTATTTTTAAGTATCCAAGTTGTTATCCCGCTCCAGAGGTTATTTTTGAATTAAATCCATTAGGTTACTCAGTATCTATGAGGTTATTTATTAATGTCAAAGTGGTTATTCAGTCACCTGGGGTTATTTATAGTATCAAAGCTGGTATCCAGTCTCCTTGGATTTTTTTATTATCCAAGTTGTTCTTCAACCCCATGGGGGTTATTTATTGGTATCCAACCTGGTATCCAGTCCCATGGGGTTATTTCTAAATATATAAGTTGTTATCCAATCCTCAGTGAGTTACTTCTTATTTGCCAAGTATCCAGTGGTTATTTTTAAGTGTCCGAGTTGTTATTCAGTCGCCATGGAATTTTTTTTATCCAAGTTTTTATCCAGTCCCCGTTAAGTTATTTTTAAGTATCCAAGATATTATCCAGTCCCATTGTGGTTATACTTGATTATTTGAGTTGTTATTTTTGAGTATCCAAGTTCTTTTACAATCCCATGGGGGTTATTTCTTGTTATCCAAGGTTTTGTTCGGTACCCATGTTTTTTTTTATTATCCAAGTTGTTATCCAGTCTCAGTGGGGTTATAATTTAGTACCCAAGGTGTTATCCAGTCCCCATGGGGCTATTTATTAGTACCCAAGTTGTTATCCAGCTCTATTGTCCAGTACCCAAGGGTAATTTGTTTAGTATACAAGTTGTCATGAAGATGATTGCAAACTCGAAAATACGCACAGAGGGGGAGAATACAAACTTGAAAGCACTCAGGGGAGGTAGACACAAACTCGAAATCACATGCAGAGGTGAATACAAGCTTGAAAGCACTGAGAGAAGGAAGCAAACTACAAATCACACAGATGAGGTGAAAGCAAACTCGAAAACACACAGAGATAAATGCCAACTCGAAAACTCAGAAGTCAATACCAACTTCAAAGCATATTGAAGAATGCAAACTCGAGAGGCTACACAGAGGAGGTGAAAGCAGACTCTCAAGCACGAGGAGATGAATAGCAACTGGAAAGCAACTTGGAGGCATATTGAAGGATGCAAACTCGAAACCATAGGGACGGACGCAGACTCTCAAGTACACAGAGTAGTTGAATACAAACTCGAGAGAGATGGAAGCAATCTCGAAAGCACACACAAAGGAAGTGAATGCAAACTCGAAAGTCCGCTCCACCCCTTCCCTCCCCTTCTTCTTCTTCTTCTTCTTCTTCTTCTTCTTCTTCTACTTCCTGTTCCTCCTCCTCCTCTCCACCAGTAGCAAGTATGTTTGGGTGAACACCCCTTTCGGACCTACCAGTAGCAGTCTGGCTATCGCCTTTAAAAAAACTGTTGCCAGCCACCACGACCAAAGGTTTTACGATTCACGTTGAACGCACAAACACACATACGAGAGAGAGAGAGAGAGAGAGAGAGAGAGAGAGAGAGAGATATGGGTTAGTTGGTCTTCTTCTTGTTCTTGATGGAAATCCGCCAGATGAGAGAGAGAGAGAGAGAGAGAGAGAGAGAGAGAGAGAGAGAAACAAGGGGTATGTGGAACCTGGAAAGCTTTGTATTGGTCGCTACTGTTGCCGCTCGCTGCTGCTGGGTGTGAAGTGTATACGTGCGTATGCGTTTGCGTGAGTGTGTTTGTGTGGGAGAATGTGTTAGTGTTTGTTTGTGCCTGTTTCTTGTGGATAGGGACACCAGTGTTTATGTGTGTGTTTGTTTGTGTGTATTTATGGGTATGTACTTGGACCTCGGAGAATGGAAGTTAGGTATGCCGACAGTCGTGGAACTTGAAATTGCGTTTGTGTGCGTGTGTTTGTGAATGTGTTGCTCTTTTGATGTATGTGAGCTGTGGGTGGGAACTGCCGTGTGTGTATGTGTGTTTCAGGAGTGGTGGAACGTATAAAGCGTTGTTGACAGTCTCGTGATAAAGATCACAAATGTGTGCGTAAATACGCATATGCGCGCGTATGTATGTATGCGTACTTCTGTCCGCGCG
>NC_061096.1:46656996-46659496 GCF_015104395.2 Macrobrachium nipponense | reverse complement strand
AATGAAAGTAAGGCTTCCTGGAGGAACCTTCATTCTGGTAGTAAAGAAATGAACTTGCTACAATATAGCGGATGAGACGAGGCGCCTTACGGTGATTAGCCTTCCTTCTACTGCCGAAGGACGAAGGAAATAAGCAAGACTTCCCAGAGAAACCCTTCTACAGGAAGAAAGGAAGTAATGTAAGGCTTCCTTGAGAAACTCTCCTTCAGGCTGTAAAGAAGTGTATTCGTTACTATTTATCGGACGAGGCCCTTAATGTGATCAGACTTCGTTCTACTGCAGAAAGAACAAAGGAAAGAAAGTAAGGCTTCCCTGTGGAACTCTCCTTCAGGCAATAAAGTAAAGCTTCCCTGAGGAACTCTCCTTCAGGCAATAAGAAGCTGGGGGTTTAGAATACGAAAGCAAACAGTTGTCGACCTTACCACTGCTAATATATAGAGGACGAGACACGGTCCCTTACGGTAATTAACTTCCGTTCTACTGCTGAAGGAAGGCAGAAGGAAAAAGCAAAGCCAAGGGCTAAGGTTCCTAGAGAAAGCCTACTCCAAGCAATAAGAGGCAGGAGGTTTAAATTACGAGCGAAAACAGTTCCTGACCTTCTCAAGTTCCGTTTGGAGTCGGTCGAGTGGCGCAAAATAACGCCCCGATTCGTTATTAGGGCGTAATCACGCCGTTGTTACGGGTAGGGGCGTGGCGTTTC
The DNA here is from genome assembly GCF_015104395.2 of Macrobrachium nipponense. Taxonomy (NCBI): domain Eukaryota; kingdom Metazoa; phylum Arthropoda; class Malacostraca; order Decapoda; family Palaemonidae; genus Macrobrachium; species Macrobrachium nipponense. The sequence continues at coordinate 46,658,796 of NC_061096.1, read as the reverse complement.
CATTCCAAGATTCGTTTCCCCTCTGAGAATGATTTAGGCTCCGGGGCTAATTCTGCCGTCCTGAGTAATTTCGGGGAAATTGATTCTACAGATAATCACTGGTTGTTCAGGTTACCAGGAGTGTGACTTCAGGTTGTACACACTTGTACTACTTTTCTTATATGTTCAGAAAATAGATTCTGGCGATGAACGGTATAATTTGTGGAGAGAACGAAACTTGGGTGTTTGGATGATATGGAACTCTCTCTCTCTCTCTCTCTCTCTCTCTCTCTCTCTCTCTCTCTCTCTCTGTTAATCAGTAAAGAAAGCTTATTACTCCTGGGTGGTGATTAAAACTTGTTAATTTCTCTCTCTCTCTCTCTCTCTCTCTCTCTCTCTCTCTCTCTCTCTCTCTCTCTCTGTGTGTTAATCAGTAAAGAAAGCCTATTACTCCTGAGTGGTGATTAAAACTTGTTAATTTTTTATTGAATGAGAGCGTATGAAATATGACGAGGATCTATAATAATAATAATAATAATAATAATAATAATAATAATAATAATAATAATAATAATAATAATAATAATAAAATTACAAACATTACGTCAGAAAGTCTCCAAAAACGATTCAGGTATCATTTTAAATCCATATGATGCTGTCTAGAATATAAAGAAAATATTACGCTAAAGGTTAGAAAAATACTCAAAAGAAGAAAATGCAAGGTAATAAATAAATATTTAGACATCTTATTTTTGTAGTGGGTGCAACTGGCTGCTTTCATTTTTAGGGTCCATTAATACCGGCCAAAGTCTCTTGGGTGTCCGGGGAAGATTTTTAGGAGATTACCTCAAGTTCTCTCTCTCTCTCTCTCTCTCTCTCTCTCTCTCTCTCTCTCTCTATATATATATATATAATAAATATATAAATAAATAAATAAATTAAATAATTATTGCTATTATGCCACCAAAGATTGATCAAGGATTACATGGCGTCACAACTGCCCAGTGGTCAGTGACTGACGCTCTTGGTACGGCCAGAGCCAGCCAAAGTTGCTTAATCACACCATTTAATTAATAGCGTAATTGACTTATAATCAAGTGTCCTCTAATCATTGATTAATGGTTGCAAGAAGCCATGTGAAAATTAATCCTGGGGCTGCGTAAATTTGAATTGTCACAGAGGGGGGGTGAAGAAAAACGTGCGCACGCGTACACACGCACGCGCGCGCACACACACACAGATATATAGTATTATATATATATATATATATATATATATATATATATATATATATGTATACATAATGTCCTGTATGGGAAGCCTTATACAGTATGTTTAAATTTCATATACATATATATATATATACGTATATATATATATATATATATATATATATATATATATATATATATATATATATATTAAAGTGTATCCCTCTGGGCATACATTTTATATTAAAGAATAGGTATAGATATTTTTTACTTTGTTCTGAAAGGAAAGATTTTTTTTACACACACACATATATATATATATATATATATATATATATATATATATATATATATATATATATATATATATATATATATATTAAAGCGTATCCCTCTGGGCATACATTTTATATTAAAAAATAGTTATAGATATTTCTTTTGCTTTGTTCTGAAAGGAAAAGATTTTTTTTACACAATCATAATTTTCCAATTGAAGTATTTGAAGATTATTCTGTTTATGTACGAATGGAAATGAATTTTTTATATATTGATGATGAATGCCATTAAAGAATGTGAATATTTGAAAATTTCCGCTTGTACTGAAATATTT
>NC_061096.1:46631996-46649496 GCF_015104395.2 Macrobrachium nipponense | reverse complement strand
TTGTATTTTCCTGTTGTATTTTCAAATTCTATATTTCAGTAGCATAAAATTTAATTTATTATTATTATTATTATTATTATTATTATTATTATTATTATTATTATTATTATTATTATTATAGTGAAATTCATACTAAAATAACGTAGAAATGATACACTGGGCTTATTCTAACTGCACTGATTTTTACTCGTGACCTTTACTAACCTTAAACGGTGTACTTGGACTAACATATAAATTTTTCAGGCAATTAATTTCACTAATATTTTTCCCATGCTTCTAAGGTCTCCAGGAAACTGTTCAAATAAGATCCGGCAGCTAGAAAGCAGCTGGTTCCTACACCAATAATATCCATGATCAAGTAGATGAAGCCTTTAGGAAAAAGAACCTTAAGGTTCCCGGTTATTAAAAGTGATTATCATCTGTCGATACAGCATAGCTTAAGCCTCTTTTCAACCCTGCTTCGGTTTCCAGGCCCTGTGAAGGGATATTGGGCTTTACGTCAGAAGGACTTTAAGGTCCTAAGGCTTTGCTGCGACATCTATCTCCCCTGCGGTTTTCCTTCGTGGTCAAAAGCTTACGGCTTCTTTCCGCGGCGTCGTCTTTTTCTTGGGCGTTTCGACGTTGGGAAGTTCATGAACGCCGGCGCTTAGCCGTGACGTCATCGAAGTTATCTGTGACGTCATGGATGTTTATTCCGTGACGTCAGTGATTGGTTGTAATTTTCATTCTGCGTTGGCTGGAAAACCTAGTTAAATATAACTGGGCTGACTTTATCCGTTCATTCTGATTTAGATTGCTTTTGTCTGTTTGTGGCAGCACGGGCTCTTGCTCAGTTCATATAAATACACACACACACACACACACACACACACACACACACACATATATATATATATTATATATATATATATATATATATATATATATTATATATATATAAATAAAGGTTTTTGCCGGGAGGGGAAATTGCAAACCGAGATAGCCGAGAAGAACTTTACATTGGAAAGATTCTCTTTGTATTAATACATCTAGGAAAGGGGTGACATTGTTATTTTCAATTTCAACAGTGAATTTTATGGATGGCACTAAATTATTCAATCGATGTAAATGATTTATTGTTTAAATTGAATAATTAAGTGCCATCCATAAAATTCACTGTTGAAATTGAAAATAACAATGTCATCCCTTTCCTAGATGTATTAATACATAGAGAATCTTTCCAATGCAAATTCAGTATTTATAGAAAACCCACAAATAATTTAACATATGTACATTTTTATTCTGGCCACCATCTTAATATTAAAATATCAATTTTTTCTTCTATGTTCCTACGTGCTTTGCGTATCACAAGTCCACAATATCTTGACCAAGAAATAGAATACATAAAAAAGATAGGAAACGATCTCTGCTACCCACCTCATATAATTGATTTCTGTTATCAAAAAGCTCACAAAAAGTTTTATAGTGTTGTTAGTAATGAAAAAGAAATCCCTAAAAATGTACTTAGCTTGCCTTACTTTCGTGGATTTGAAACCATAAGATCAATATTTAAATCGTTTAATGTTAGTGTAGTGTTCTCTTATAAAAATATCATTAAAGATATGTTAATTAAGAATAGTCCCGTAACAAATAACAACATAATTTACAAAATACCTTGTAAGGATTGCCCGTTGGTCAGTCAAGTAAAAATTTATGTGTACGTATTAAGCAGCATATGTATTCAGTTAGAACAGCCCAGACTTCAAATGCACTGTTTATCCATCTGAATGAAAAATCTCATTGTATAAATTGGGGCGATGCCTCTGTAATTGCTAGATCTAATGATTATGTTTCAAAAAATTTACTGGAATCAGCAATTATACAAATCAATAATAAAAAAAAAACAACCTAAATCTTAGTCTGGGATGTACCATTTGGACCCCATACATTTGTAAAATGTTTATGAAGGACCTTAAAATAAATGAACTACTAATTGATTAGTCCCACATGTATATAGTTATTATTTCTCTCTCTCTCTCTCTCTCTCTCTCTCTCTTCTCTCTCTCTCTCTCTCTCTCTCTCTCTTGCTCGATATATTTATATCCTTTTTTCGTGTTTTCAATCATTTTTTTGGGAACATTTTTGTAAATTTCATGGTAATAAGTTGTACTATATGCCTTCTTGTTTTTTTTTTTCAAAATGTATTGTTTTCTGGATGAATCATCTGTTGAACCACGTGTTTTGCTCCTCAAGGAGTGGCTGCCTAAAAATCTCTAATCTTGCCCTCAGGCGTTTCCTCGTTTCTGTAGAGTGAAATCGACCTTATTGTTAATCTTGTAATGTCAGTTTGGATATTAAGCCTACTTTTACTATGTTTTTTCTCCGTATGTTCAGTTATGCCTTAGTAAAGGGTCGGGCTAGACCGAAAGTTCTCGGCTATCACGTTTTTATATACTTCGTGATCAAGTTATACATATATATATATATATATCTATACTATATATATATATATATATATATTATATGTATATATATATATATATGTGTGTGTGTGTGTGTGTGTGATGCTATGTATAAATAAAGGTAATGCCACGGAGGAAAATGAAAAAAATTTTTTTTTTCGTTTTCCTCCGTGGCATTACCTTTATTTATACATAGCAATCACGTTTTATATATTTCATGATCAAGTTATATATATATATATATATATATATATATATAGATTGATATATATATATATATATGTATATATAATTATATAGATATCATATTTATACCTATAATATATATCTATTGTATGGATATATGCACATGGCTTTCTTAAAGCATTTGTTTCTAGTTGCAGTTACTGAATTCATGCGTGAGTATGCTACAGCTTTTACTTCGTGTTACAGTAATGTAACCTTTTATTTTCACGTAGGTCTGTCTTTGTTTGCAAAAGTTCATATTGACTTCCTTGAAACAATTTCGCATTGTTTTAAGTCTTCTGCATTTTTTTAACTCCTTCTTAATGGCAGTGTTATACACTTCCTTGTTCTTTTCCTTTTGTATTTTGAAATTGTACATTGAAACTTCCTTGTATGATATATATAGTTTTTTATTACTCTCAAGGATAGCCCTGTTTTCACTAATTTAAGATTTTTCTTATAGAATCTCCTTGTTCGTTTGTATGCAAATGAATGACCTTTTAGGATTACAGTTCCTTGCAGTAATAAGTGGTACGAGCACCAAACTGAAAGAGTGATAGAAAACGATCAGGCATAGATCCTCTGGGACTATGGTATCAGAACAGATAGGGTGATACGTGCAGATAGACCAGATGTGACGTTGATTGACAGAATCAAGAAGAAAGTATCATTCATTGATGTTGCAATACCATGGGACACTAGAGTTGAAGAGAAAGAAAGGGAAAAATTGATAAGTATCAAGACCTGAAAATAGAAATAAGAAGGATATGGGATATGCCAGTGGAAATTGTACCCATAATCATAGGAACACTAGGTACGATCCCAAGATCCCTGAAAAGGAATCTGGAAAACTAGAGGCTGAAGTAGCTCCAGGACTCATGCAGAAGAGTGTGATCCTAGAAACGGCGCACATAGCAAAAAAAGTGATGGACTCCTAAGGCAGGATGCAACCCGGAAACCCATACTATAAATACCACCCAGTCGAATTGGAGGACTGTGATAGAGCTAATAATAATAATAATAATTAATTAAGGAACCTCCGTAACGAGGCTATAATATTGACAATCAAAAGCCACAGTAGTGTTAAAATGGAGGAGTGGGTTAGGTCGTCAATAGACTTAAGTCAAGTTAAGCAACATTGGCTCTGGTCAGTCGTTGGATGGGTGACCGCTCTCCTCGGCGTTGATTCCTTGGGAAAGGATCTTTACCATAATTTCCTCAGTCTACTCAGCTGTAAATGAGTACCTATCCCTGATGGGGTAGGGTCCAGCTATGGGTTAAATAGCAAAACTCAGCAATGATGGAAAGAAATGAAGGATTAAACGACAACGACTAAATGGAAAGAACCTCTGGCAACAGAGGAGCTTCGTCCGGCAACCAGGTATTCAACCCAATTGAAGGGGAAGACGGTCAGGTACTTGGAGGTCGTCATCCAGCAACTGATCACCACAACGACAATAATCAACAGCCTGAGATTGGAGCTACAGAGGCAAAAAGGAAGAAATGGACAAGAGAAGAAAATAAGGAAATATGGAGATGCTACATCAGAAGCAACCCGACGGAGAGAGGATATAGAAGAAGATTGGTCAACATCTGGAATGAGAGGAATAACACCCCCCAAACAGAGCAGAGGCTGGCAGACCAAGTAAGGAACATAAAGAAAAAGAACTGGCTCTCCCCAACAGAAAGAGAAGAACTGGAAAGGGAAATGTCACACGACAACGAATTACACGAAGACGAACTGAGAGACGATGCCACAGAAGACGACAGGGAGGATGAGGTATCAAACAACGACACACGAAGAAACACCGACGAAGTAACAGAGAGGATGGAATGGGTAGAAAAGATTAGGACAATGGATGGAGCCAGATACAGAGAGAACAAAGATCCCCTCCATGAAAGCCTACAACACCAAGAAATTGAGGGAGAAAACAAGTGAGGTCAATGAAAATACTGGGCATAATACAGACCACCAGTATCACAGAAACAAATAACTTGACATATGCAGGAGCAAGATTAGTAGCAGAACTGATGGGAATTCGAACACCAACACCACCAGCACAACCAACCCAACAGAAACCAAAACAGCAACCTCCTTGGAAAAGGCGCCTGGAAAAGCAAATCATGGTGATGAGATCTGACTTGAGTAAACTGAAAGAGATGGCAGAAAAAGGCTAAGAAGCAAGAAAAACAAGGGAGGAACTCAACGAGAAATACAAAGTACAAGAGAGGGGATTCCAAACAAACACAATAGAAGATGTAAAAACAGAGGCTTAAGGCCAAAGCACATAAGATCCAACGGTACATGAACAGGAATAAGGGATACCAACAGAACAAACTATTCGGAAACCAACCAGAAAGACTATACAGCCAACTAAGAGGGGAAGACAACCACCCAGAAATTCCTGAAGCCGAACCAAGTAAGAGACTCTGGAAAACATATGGAGAAATCCGGTATCACACAACAAAACATGCAACATGGCTCCAGGAAGTCAAGGAAGAAGAAACAGGGAGAAATAAAACAAAGATTCACAGAGATCACGACAGACACAGTCAGACACCAACTAAAGAAAAATACCAAACTGGAAAGCCCAGGTCCGATGAAGTCCATGGATACTGGCTCAAAAAAAACTTCAAGGCCCTACACCCACGAATAGCAGAACAACTCCAGCATTGTATCTCAAATCACCAAGCACCCAAATGGATGACCACAGGAAGAACATCCTTAGTACAAAAAGACAAGAGTAAGGGAAATATAGCCAGTAACTACAGGCCTATCACCTGTCTACCAATAATGTGGAAGTTACTAACAGGTATCATCAGTGAAAGGCTATACAACTACCTAGAGGAGAAACACCATCCCCCACCAACAGAAAGGCTGCAGAAGGAAGTGTAGGGGCACAAAAGACCAGCTCCTGATAGACAAAATGGTAATGAAGAACAGTAGGAGAAGGAAAACCAACCTAAGCATGGCATGGATAGACTATAAGAAAGCCTTCGACATGATACCACACACATGGCTAATAGAATGCCTGAAAATATATGGGGCAGAGGAAAATACCATCAGCTTCCTCAAAAAATACAATGCGCAACTGGAATACAATACTTACAAGCTCTGGAATAAGACTAGCAGAGGTTAATATCAGGAGAGGGATCTTCCAGGGCGACTCACTGTCCCCACTACTCTTCGTAGTAGCCATGATTCCCATGACAAAGTACTACAGAAGATGGATGCCGGGTACCAACTCAAGAAAAGAGGCAACAGAATCAACCATCTGATGTTCATGGACGACATCAAGCTGTATGGTAAGAGCATCAAGGAAATAGATACCCTAATCCAGACTGTAAGGATGTATCTGGGGACATCAGGATGGAGTTTGGAATAGAAAAATGCGCCTTAGTCAACATACAAAAAGGCAAACAAAGTAACGAGAACTGAAGGGATAAAGCTACCAGATGGGAGCAACATCAAACACATAGATGAGACAGGATACAATACCTGGGAATAATGGAAGGAGGAGATATAAAACACCAAGAGATGAAGGACACGATCAGGAAAGAATATATGCAGAGACTCAAGGCGATACTCAAGTCAAAACTCAACGCCGGAAATATGATAAAAGCCATAAACACATGGGCAGTGCCAGTAATCAGATACAGCGCAGGAATAGTGGAATGGACGAAGGCAGAACTCCGCAGCATAGATCAGAAAACCAGGAAACAAATGACAATACACAAAGCACTACACCCAAGAGCAAATACGGACAGACTATACATAACACGAAAGGAAGGAGGGAGAGGACACTACTAAGTATAGAGGACTGCGTCAACATCGAAAACAGAGCACTGGGGCAATATCTGAAAACCAGTGAAGACGAGTGGCTAAAGAGTGCATGGGAAGAAGGACTAATAAAAGCAGACGAAGACCCAGAAATATACAGAGACAGGAGAAAGACAGAAAGAACAGAGGACTGGCACAACAAACCAATGCACGGACAATACATGAGACAGACTAAAGAACTAGCCAGCAATGACAATTGGCAATGGCTACAGAGGGGAGAGCTAAAGAAGGAAACTGAAGGAATGATAAGACGGCACAAGATCAGGCCCTAAGAACCAGATATGTTCAAAGTACGATAGACGGAAATAACTCTCTCCCATATGTAGGAAGTGCAATACGAAAAGTGAAACAATAAATCACATAGCAAGTGAATGCCCGGCACTTGCACAGAACCAGTACAAAAAGAGGCATGATTCAGTAGCAAAAGCCCTCCACTGGAGCCTGTGCAAGAAACATCAGCTACCTTGCAGTAATAAGTGGTACGAGCACCAACCTAAGGAGTGATAGAAAACGATCAGGGCAAAGATCCTCTGGGACTATGGTATCAGAACGGATAGGGTGATACGTGCAAACAGACCAGACGTGACGTTGATTGACAAGGTCAAGAAGAAAGTATCACTCATTGATGTCGCAATACCATGGGACACCAGAGTTGAAGAGAAAGAGAGGGAAAAATTGGATAAGTATCAAGATCTGAAAATAGAAATAAGAAGGATATGGGATATTAGCCAGTGGAAATCGTACCCATAATCATAGGAGCACTAGGCACGATCCAAGATCCCTGAAAAGGAATCTAGAAAAACTAGAGGCTGAAGTAGCTCCAGGACTCATGCAGAAGAGTGTGATCCTAGAAACGGCACACATAGTAAGAAGAGTGATGGACTCTAAGGAGGCAGGATGCAACCCGGAACCCCACACTATAAATACCACCCAGTCGAATTGGAGGACTGTGATAGAGCAAAAAAAAAAAAAAAAAAACAAAAAAAAAAAAATAATAATAATAATTAATTAAGGAACCTCCGTAACGAGGCTATAATATTGACAATCAAAAGCCACAGTAGTGTTAAAATATATTATTGTACAAAGGTAAAAAATACATTGTACAATAATATATTTTAACACTACTGTGGCTTTTGATTGTCAATAATAATAATAATAACTATTATTATTATTATTATTATTATTATTATTATATTATTATTATTAGCATATGGGAGACTCTCGTCAAAGTTTCATTAAATATTTTGGCTGGATCTTCAGAGTCTAATATATAATAGAATTTCTTAATTTTTTTCACTCAACCAAATTTTCTTTAGGGGAAAGATTGTGTAATATTTTATCCTATATGAGAGAGAGAGAGAGAGAGAGAGAGAGAGAGAGAGAGAGCCCAGTAGATTATCTGACCATCTGTACAATCTAATAGCCTTACCTACTTCTTGCCATCTCGGCGCTCCTGCGGCCGCGAAATTGGGAATTGTGCGTGATAAAAAAATACGTGACAGATTCGTCCTTGCATGAAATGAAGACCCAAGTTTTTCTTCTTCTTCTTCTTCTTCTTCTTCTTCTTCTTTTGGAGAACGTGTGAATTGGCGTTCCCTGTTTCCTACTTTGTGTGATTGTGCATGCGCGCGTGTGTGTAGTCAGGTTAATGGGGGTGATTTGAATTTCCAGCTCATTTACACATGGAATTCTCTCTCTCTCTCTCTCTCTCTCTCTCTCTCTCTCTCTCTCTCTGAGAGTATACACACACACACACACATGCACACATTATATATATATATATATATATATTATATATATATATATATATATATATATAATATATATATATATATATGCAGTTTGTAGAATACCGCACAGGATACAAACCAAAGTCTCGCAGTTGATAACATACAATTCTACAAATAATTTTCTCTTATTGCGATTTGGTTAGGTCGAGCCATATCTAAGATCACCGAAGCTTGCTACGTTTTATGTCTTCATTGCCCTTTTACTGTAACTATAGTTTATCTATGAAATTTTTCCAGTTTTCACTAGGTGTAGGGGCGGGGGGGGGGGGGGGGGGGGGGGGGGGGGGGGGGGGGGGGTGGCGTAGGGCTTGGTAACCCATTTTTCTGTTTCTTTTTTTTTCAGTATATTTTGGTTTTATTCTCATTACATCAGACATTCCCTACTTTCCTTATGCCACGAAATCATTACAATCAGCAGCTAACTAAATAAATAATGATGGTAATCCAAAACCTATATATATACATATTATATATATATATATATATAATATATATATAGATATATATATATATATATAATTATATATATTATATATGTGTGTGTGTGTGTGTGTGTGTGTGTGTGTGTATATATATATATATATATATATATATATATATATATATATAATAATATATATATGTAGGTTTTGGATTACCATCATTATTTATTTAGTTAGCTGCTGATTGTAATGATTTCGAGGTATAAGGAAAGTAGGGAATGTTTGATGTAATGAGAATAAAAACCAAAATATACTGAAAAAAAAAAGAAACAGAAAGATGGGTTACCCAAGCTCTGCACCACCCGGGCCCCCTCCGCCCTTACACCTAGTGAAACTGAAAAAATCTCATAGATAAACTATAGTTACAGTAAAAGGGTAATGAAGACAGAACGTAGCAAGCGTCGGTGATCTTAGATATGGCTCGACCTAACCAAATCGCAATAAGATAAAATTATTTGTAGAATTGTATGTTATCAACTGCGAGACTTTGGTTTGTATCCTGTGCGGTATTCTACTACTGTATTCGTGTTACCCTTTGCCGGTGTGTGTGGTACTGGGGGTACTGGGTGATAGTAAAAGAATTTTATTGTTTAATTGGGGTACTTGCGTTTTGTTGATAGATAGATAGATAGATAGGTAGGTAGGTAATTAAAGAGTTAGAGATAAAGGGCGCAAGAAAAATTAGAGAAGAATGGGTAAGGGTGAATAAAAATGCAGTTGAAGATTGATTGATTGATACATAGTTAGATAGATAGACCTTTCGTTTATGGAAATACCATATTAGGGATATATTAAAGTTGGCTTATTTTTCCTCAAATGTCAAAGGAAGATGTGACCTAAAACCTGAAAAGTTTTCCTTTATACAAATTTCACTGGCCATAATATAAACACATTTTCTAAATGATTTGTAACCTAGAGGTTCAGTTTTTTCATTTTTCATTATTTCATTAAATGGACAATTTGCTATAATTCCATAATGATTTTCTAATGAAAAAATATATCTTACTTTTTGTAAGCTGTTTATAGAACAATTTTTTCCACCTTTTTACAATAATTAGCTATCGAATAAAATCTTGAAATTCCTTGTGTATCGTTATTAATTCAGGATTTATTTAGTTGAATAACTATATAATATGGCTTTTTTGTTTACTGGATATTCATTGCGTAACAAAATGACTTGACTTTTTTATATAATGAAATAAAGTTGTATTATGATAAGAACGCAATTTCTAGACGATTAAATGCTGGTGTGAAGTTATAAATTAGTGAAAATTGTTTACCATATTTTTTAATGTTGTAATAAAAAAATCTTTCAGTTTTTAAAAATGATCTTCATTTCTATTCCAGGTTCACCTGAGAAGATTAAAATAAGGTAAGAAACTTGAAATGGAAGAATTTAAAGAGAAAATGAAGTAGGTATTTCTTTATTCTACTTCTTTTTTGTCTTTATTTTCTATTTAGAAGCATACTTTTGTCTTTGTATGACTGTGGTTGTTATTGTACGATTGATTTTAAGTTTTCTAGAAATATGGTTATCTGTTTGCGTGTTCATGTATTGCTATGATTTTGGACTGTATAGATATACGTAATATGAATTTTGTATTCTCTCTCTCTCTCTCTCTCTCTCTCTCTCTCTCTCTCTCTCTCTCTTGATATATATATATAGATATATATATATATATATATATATATATATTTTACGTCGAGTCTAATTCATTAGATTATGGCTGTTGCTACTTGGAGAGGAGACCTTACCTTACCTTACAGACCTTACATCTGTTCGGGGTTGCCCCAGGTCCCTCAGTGAGGCACCTCTTAATGTCTACCAGAGAGTTGCTAGTACATCTTCCGGTATATTTTGCATCTTCCAATCTTGGATGGTCTGGGATGCAGTTTAGATATTTGTCGAGCTTATTCTTAACACATCTACGCTCACTCCTGATATATTCCTCAGATGAGCTGGCAACGCATTGAATAGACGCTGCATTATCGATGCTGGTGCGTAGTGGATTAATGTCTGTGTGCTTTCCTTATTTTTCCTGTATAGTTTTGGGCACTATTAATCTACCTCTGCTTGCTCTTTCTGATATTTTTAGTTCCATGATATTTTCTGCTATTCCTTCTATCTGTTTCCATGCCTGAATTATCATGTAGCGTTCTCTTCTCCTTTCTAGACTATATAATTTTAAGAATTGTAGTCTTTCCCAGTAGTCAAGGTCTTTAACTTCTTCTATTCTAGCTGTAAAGGACCTTTGTACACTCTCTATTTGTGCAATATCATTTTGATAGTGTGGGTACCATATCATATTGCAATATTCAAGTGGACTACGAACATATGTTTTATAAAGCATAATCATGTGTTCATCTTCTTGTTTTGAAGTGCCGTAACAACATTCCCCATTTTTGCTTTACATTTTGCCAACAAAGTTGCTATTTGATCATTGCATAACATTGTTCCTATTCATCATCACACCAAGGTCTTTAACTGCTTCCTTATTTGTGATTGTCTCATTATTAGGTCCATATATGCATATAGCTTTCCTTCTCTGTCTCCATAATTTATTGATTCAAATTTATCAGAGTTAAATACATCCTATTTACCTCTGCCCAATCATATACTTTGTTAAGGTCTCTTTGTAGAGCGTTCCTATCTTCATCACAAGTAATTTCTCTACTTATTCTTGTGTCATCAGCGAAACTACTCACTACCGAATCCTTAACATTACTGTCTATGTCTTCAATCATAATAACAAACAATATTGCAGCTAGCACCGTACCTTGTGGCACACCGGATATTACCTTGGTTTCATCCGATTTCTCATCGTTTGCAATAACTATCTGTTTTCTGTGGTGTAAAAATTCTTTTAACCATCTTCCTACTTTATCTACGATATTGTGTTTTCTAATTTTCTTTGCTAATATATTATGGTCTACTTTGTCAAAAGCTTTTGCAAAGTCTAGATAAACCACATCTGTTTCATTTCCGCTTTTCATATTTTTGTTTTTGAATATGTTCTCACGGTGGACTAAACAGTTGGGTTTGTGTACTTTTCCGGTACGAAACCGTGTTGTCCTATATTAAACAAATTATTTTTTATTAAATGTTTCATAATATTTTTCTTCATTACCCTTTCATACACTTTCATAATATGTGATGTTAGACTCACAGGCCTATAATTACTAATTTGTGCTCATCATAAATCTTGCCTGTATCTACACTTTGTCTTAATAATATTGCAAGTGGCTTTGCGATAGAATGAACTACTTTCTTTAACAAAATAGCAGGGACTCCATCCGGCCCTGCAGCAGCTCCATTTTAATTTCAATTAATTGCCTGCACAATATCAGCTTCATTAATTTCTATGTCAGCTAAATATTCACTATTTTCTTCCCTTACTTCTATATCATTATCTTCATTATCTATTCTAGGGGTGAATTCTCTCTTATATCGTTCTGCCAGTATGTTGCAAATTTCCTTTTTTTCATTCGTTAATCTCCCTTCAATTCTCAGAGGGCCTATTTCTATTCTTCTTTTATTCATCTTCTTCGCATATGAGTATAATAGTTTGGGGTTTTGCTTGATATTTAATAGGGTTTTTTCTTCCAAGTCCCGTTTTCATTTTCTTTTGATTGTATAATCTTTTGTTCTGCATTTTCTATCTTACTTTTTAGTTCTATAAACTTTCCATGCATTTTTTCTTTTGCAAGACCTTTTTTTCCACTTTCTGATTTTCTGGAACAAGATCCTTCTGTCTCTTGGTATGCATGAATGATGTTTACTTTTCTTCTTCGGTATATATTTTTCCACTATTTTCTCCAATATTTTATATAATATCTCCGTATTTACCCTTATGTCATCACTTACGAAAATGTTATCCCAATCGTTTGTTTAATTCTTCATTATTTCTGACCATTTTATATTTTTATTTTTTTTTTTTTTTTTTTTTTTGTAGTAAGAAGTTGTATTTTCCATATCCTTCCCACTTTTTCATTTCTTGCTTATCTCTATTTTCACTTGCTTTGGAATGAACTGTTAATTCTATGACATTATGGTCTGAAATACTCGCATTATAAACTATTATTTCTTTAACATAATTCATCTCGTTCACAAACTACTAGGTCTAAAGTATTTTCCTTTCTTGTTGGCAGGTGATTTATTTGTTGAATGTTGTATTCTAGTAGCATATCTAATAGCTTTTCAAATTGCCTCTTATCTTCTGCACTACTATTACTCTCTTTTTATATGTATAAGTACAACCACAATCTCCTATTCGTTCTTTCCATTCTACGAAAGGAAAGTTGAAGTCACCAGATAGGAGAATAGTCCAGTCCTTGTGATTTCTACATATATCATCCAATTTTTTTCAATTATTAAGTCAAACTCTTTGAGTATTAGGAGGTCTATATATTACTATGTTCATCAATTTTTCAGATTCAAATTCTACCGCTATTAGTTCACATTCTGAGTTACTATATTTCTCATATATTTTTACCTTGTTTGTTTTTTGTCTTTCCCATATATTGCGGTTCCCCCTTGATTCCGCCCCTATTTTTTCTATCTGATCTATAAGTTTGGAACCCTTTTATTTGATCATCATTTCCCAGTCTCTTGGGAATACCAGGGTTTCACTTATATTCATTATATCTATTTTCTTTTCATTTTGGGTTAGTTTCTTCTAAGTACTCTATTTTTCTTTTTGAGTTACTCGTAACTAAACCCTGCGCATTCATCACTATGATGGTTTGCGTGTTTTCTCCTTCATTTAATAATGGTAGTAATAAGGATTTTCCCATGTCTCTTTCCTGGTATGTTGTTCTTTTTTTCATTTCCAGAAATTCTGACATTAAAAAATCCAACTTTTCCATAATATTTGATCTTCCTTCATCATAATTATTCATTTTGTGTCTGAATCTGCAATTTTCTCCGTTTTCGCAATATCCTCTTGCATAATAAATACAGTTATTATCTCTTGAGTAGAATTTCGGAGCTGATGCTTTGAAATTTTTTGCTGACACCTCTGCATATCTCATTGTGGTTTGCTTTTGTCTCTTTTACCTGATATTCTTGATTTCTCTCTTTATTTGTTTCTTTCTTATTTTGGATTTTATTACTTGGTTGGTTATTTATTTGATTATGATTCATGGCTACAGGGTGCATATATTTGCATTTTTTGTCGAACTTACATTCTTTTCCTTCTTTTAGGTTTTTACATATTTTTGGATGCAGATCTCTGCAATCATCCCATATCCATCTAAGTATGCACATTTACCATATATTTCATAGTTTTGACATATATTAGGATGTTTTTGTAGTAACATCTTTCTCCAAATCTGCAATTCCCTCTTTTCAAAAGGTTGCAGATTTTGTCTTTCTTGTCTATTTTTTCCTCTTTCCCGTCATTGTGTAGATCTGGGTAGAGCCTCTTCGGATTTGCTTTCTTTTCTGTTGTCATATCGTATTTATTTCTTCGTAGGTATGCTGCTTTATTGCCTCATATGTAGTATCAATGAGTATCTCTGCATCCATACTTTTATCTTGTTCTTTGTTTTCCTTATTTTTTTCTGTCATTTCATTTTTGTTTACTTCTCTTCCGTCTTCTTCTTCTTTTCCTTTCTTCTTCTTCCTCTTCTCTTCTTCTTCATCCTCAACTATTTGTACATTCAATCTTGATTTAATAACATTGTCTATCCATGATAGACATGTTGAACAAAAAATTCTTGTATCTTTCTCAAATCTTGTATTACCTCAGCACACTGTGGATGGGTCGGAATGTTGCATGCAGCACATTTTCTGATTAGGTTTTTGTGGATTGACTATGCTATACCAAACCTTACACGTTTGTTTGCATGCTTTTGGCATTCTTTTTCCTAATGCATCATTAGGATATTCACAAGATTCACCTTATTCATTTTCTTTGTCGGAATATGTTGGTTATGTATATTTTCTTTATGAGTCTCTTGACCACTTGGATTTTATTTGGAACTTCTTCAATTATTTTCAAGATGTTTTCATTAGATTTGTTCCAGTTTGAAGGATTATATCCTTCTAATATATCTATGAATGCTTTTGTATCTTTTTGGTTAGGACTGTTGCTGATTTCATAGATGAGAAATGCCAGTTCCCTTCCTGCTACCTCATCGTATTGCGAATCTGCTAAACACGCCAAATTACGCCACCTCTTCCCGCAGTTGGAACTTACTGCCATCTTGTTCTGATTTTTAGTATTACACTTGATATACTAACTTAGAAGACGCTTTATCCTACTATTTTCACACTAATCTTATCACCGATAGTTCACGAACACTTCTAGATATTTCTCAAATTCTAGTCGTATGTTAAACTTGTGATATCTGTTGATTAATCTGACTTCACGCGGGTACGTCTCACCAAGCAAGATGGCTACTACGAGAGAGAGAGAGAGAGAGAGAGAGAGAGAGAGAGAGAGAGAGAGAGGGTGGGGGGCGCGGTACAAAAAAAATGAGGTCATGTGTCACTTTACCGGTGTAAAAATGCGAAACGCTTTGCGTGACAAAAAGATCAACCGAGCATTGAAAAGCCGAGGCAAGCATCTTCAGACTTCATTTTTGTTTTTCTTTTTTTTTTCAGTTCTTCGTTTTTGTTATCAGCTTTCTAAATTATTTTTTTCCTATTTGATTTCACGTTTTCGTACTTGAAATCAAACTTTAATGGTTTGGCGATGAATAGGTCACATTGAAGCCTGGGAGCCGTCTGTATGACAACGAAAACAACAACGGCAATTACTTTTATGTACGTATGGTGATACTGTATTACTGCTAATATTTATTCTAATAATATTTACCGATGATATTTTTACGGTATCTTTAAATATATTTTATGTTATTCTTTTTATATGATACAAAAATCGTTGTCAACTCTTTTAATAGAAAAATTAGAGGAGCTTTCAGTATTCTAATTTTATGCTTAAAATTTAAACATGTTACTCTATGTAGGAGGAAAGATTTATTTTATATGTTTGAGTAACAAGGAGATTAACGACATAGATTATCAGAAAATTCATGCGTAATATCTTGCGTAATGTATTCATTCGAATCATAAGCAGTAAAGAGAGAGAGAGAGAACCTCAAACGGGGAAATTGCGTAATTTATTCGAAGCGTAAGCAGAAAATCGAGAGAGAGAGAGAGAGAGAGAGAGAGAGAGAGAGAGAGAGAGAATTTTGACATTTATATATATTGAAGAGTCACTGTGTCAGTCGATTCCACACGCATCGTGGCTACGTTTCTATACATAAAGACTAACATTTCACAGAATGAGAGTCGAATCACCAGACGAGCGAATGATAATCATTCATGGGTTCTTCTCTCCACGAAATTATTTCGGTGAGTTGCCAGATACGCAATTTTCGCTCATTTAATTAACCTGAAATACCTTTAGACACAGAATCACAAAGAATAACTATATACTTCCATTCATTACGATCTTTACATGCACATAGGCCGTGGTATTTTGATCTGCTTCGGGATTTGACAGTTATTCACAAAACCAGCTCAGCGAGGCGAAAATATTGGGTAGCTGGCTACTCGGGGAAGTTGATTGGCCTAAGCAGACGACACATACACACACATACCGTGTGTAGCCTGGCTCAGTGACGGTGTAGGGTCTGTGATGGGATGACGTCAAATCGACCTACTCTTGCGTAGTGAGATACCGAGTGACGCTAGCAACTGGTGCAACAGTGAAAACTTATTAAAGAATTCTTAACAATGGGGAGATATTTGGTTAAAACAATGACTATACTCTTCAGAAAGGGCTGAAAATAAGTTGCAAATTTACGCCAAACGTTTCTGTGTCTTGGGAGATTTATAAAAATTAGTTTTTAAAAATAAAATTCAGGAGATTTCAACGCCGTCAAGATAGTGATCCACAGACCGAGATGAAGACTTGTGGGACAGTGTCACCTTCGTGAGAGAGATTATAATCTCTGTTTACACCTATTTTTTTCTCTCACTCTTTCTTTCTGTTTAACTCACTTCAAGATGGACAGATTAAAAGGAATCCAAGATGCGGTTGGCGGGGTAAGTTCTTGAAGTCGCTTAAATTTATTCATTAATCAGTACGCTTGTATGGTTACATATCTTCTTAGAATTCTTTTCTTTGTAGGGGAATGAAAATAAAAAAAAACCTTTTTTTTCTGTATCTTAATAATTATGGTGAAAATAACTTGAGTATTATAATCATTCATATTGTTGCTGTTGGTTCGGTTGTTGTTATAGAGGTTGTTCGTTTTCTACCACCTATTTTAGTCGTATAGTGATATAATGATGACGTCGTGATGATAACTAGCCATGATGATGACATCAAAGTTATTACTATTACTATTATTATTATTATTATTGTTGTTGGTTATAGCGGCGTGCTTGTAGTATTTGCAGATGTTGTTAGTGTTAAAAACAGATTTCTCTACTACGGTGTGAAAAAAACAGTATTTAAACTTTGCTTTTGTAATTTAAACATTCAGTAGGTAACTCTCTCTCTCTCTCTCTCTCTCTCTCTCTCTCTCTCTCTCTCTCTCTCTCTCTCTCTCCTCTCTCTCTCTCTCTTCCTCTCTCCTCTCTCTCTCTGTCTGTAATATAATATATATATATTATATATATATTATATATATATATATATAATATATGTAGTATATATTATTAAGCTACATTATTTAATATTTCATGTGATTTCTACCTTGGTAGTA
>NC_061096.1:46624496-46626996 GCF_015104395.2 Macrobrachium nipponense | reverse complement strand
TCTTTCCGTCGTAATTTTGTACTTAAATAGTATATTAACCAAATAAGATTTATTTTTTGTATTTATTTTACTGGGTAACGGAAATATATTAAGGAAAAGAGTATGGCGTAATATTATAATTTAGTTTTTCCCTCTTAAATAATTCAGTAGACGAGAAATATATATATATATATATATATATATATATATATATATATATATATATGTGTGTGTGTGTGTGTGTGTGTGTGTGTGTGTGTGTGTGCGTTGTATGTATGTATGTATGTATGTATGTATGTATGTATGTATTTAATTTCCACATTCGTAAATTTTTAATATTATGTAACCATTTATACATAAACAAACAAGAAAAAAATAATTATTTCGACAGACCATTCATAAGTAAGCTTAATAAAAACAACTATTTCGACAGTCCCCATTCAAGCCTCTTTGAGATTCGTATCTTCTGTAACAGAAAAAAAAATTAAAAAGGTTTGATCCGTTAAAACAAGTCCAGCTTTCCTCAAGCAAGTTGTCGTTAGGCTAAAGGAAGTTTTTTTTTTCTTTTTTTTTTTTTTCTTTATTCGGTCATGAGCTCGGCTTATTGGAGCCTAATCGGAATGTGGTGTGAATGTTTAGTATGTGTGGGTGTGTGTGTGTATGTGGGTGTATGTTTATGGGTGTGGAGGAAGCCTGTGTATGTGTGGGTGTTTGTGAATACTCGTAAGGAATGGAGGAAAAATGTCAGGGATGTTTGATTCCCAAAACAGTAACGAACTTACTAAAAAATAATTGTTGTATTTCCAGATTTTGTGGGTAGGTATGTATTTGTGTGTGTCTGTTTGTGTGCGAGGAGTTCTATGTATGTTTGTGGATGAGGATCTGAGTCTGTTTGTGGGTAAGGATGTGGGTTTGAGTGCATGCTTGTGTTTGTGTGGACGTTTGTGGATGCATGCAAGTACCTAGTAAAAAGTAACATTAGAAATATGATGGATTTGCGCATTCGGATCAAGATATTAAAAAGTCGTTGTTGGTATAATTAGAATGTTTGTGCTTAGTTGTTTGTGTAAAATTCTAATATGATTTTGTGATTTTTGTTTGTGGTTTGTTGTGTATGTGTGTGATGATGTGAGTTTCTTTTTGTATTTGTGAATATAGGTAATATAAAGACATCACTGTCAGAATAGATATTGTTGTTGACATTAATCAGGTCAATCTAATTTTTTTTATTATATTTTATTGTGTGCATGTATATACTAAGAAATCACAAAAGTAAGCACGCGATTTTCTTTGTTAGATGAAGTCACTGGGAAAATTTAAAAAAGAAAAGACATAGTGCCAATACTTTCGTGTATTTAACACATCTTTGTGCCCCGAAGATGTGTTAAATTCACGAAAGTACTTGGCACTCTGTCTTTTCTTTTTTAAATTTTCCCAGTGGCTTCAGCTAACAAAAGTATGATTGTATGTTCGCTGATATATGCAGGAATTATTCAAAGTATTGTTAAGGATCACTGTCAGAATATTGATGATATGCAATGGAATTGTTCTAAACCATGAACTTTGAAATTCATAAAATTCACTCCAGTTCCGCATTAGGTTTGCCAAGGTCGTTTTGGGAAACCAACCTTAACTGATACTTTCGGAAATGCCTTTGCCTTTGACAAGCACAAATTTTTTGTTAGTCTGCTTTCTAAAGCATGTGAAGGTAACCCTCAAATTCATGTAGATTTTGGAAGCTTTCTCAAACCTTGAACGTTTTCTCAACCACTGTGCTTTTTGCTTGAACGTTGAGATGTTATCTCATATGAATCTTTCGTCAAATTTGAAACGTTTTCTTGACCATGAAGAGATTGTCTCTAACCATGAATCGTTCAACAACTCCTGAAACATTTTGTTACCATAAAGAGAGTGTATCTAATCATGAATTTTTCAACAACTCTTGAAACATTTTCTGAACCATGAAGAGATTGTTTCTAACCATGATACTTTCCACAATTCTGATCCACAACTCTGAAACATTTTCTTGACCATGAAGAGATTGTCTCTAACCATGAATCTTTTATCAAATTCATCATATCTGAAACGTTTTCGTAAACGTTGGTAATTTTCTAAACGTTTACTTAAACACAGTAGGGCTGTCATCACAAGGTAATTTTTCGAATCTCGAATGCTCTCTCTCAGTCCTCAGAAGAAACAGATTTCTGTTTTTTTTTTATCGAACCTTCAGTGGTTTATCGGAAAATGCTTGTTATGTCAATTCCTCATAGTTATCTCAACCCTTGCTTGTTTACTTGAAGATGGAAGGTTTCCTGTAAACGTTTCTAGCTTGTAAACTTTCGTTTTAAACTACTCTCAGACAACTGAAACATTGGGTGCTTAAATTCAGAATGATTTTGAGATTTTGTAAAGGATTTTGTAACTTCCTGAAATGAGTCATTTTTCTTGCAATGATCAAGTTACATTTTATTTTCAATCGTTGTTTCCTGATAAAATGGTGAGATTGTATTGTCATTTGCAA
>NC_061096.1:46606996-46609496 GCF_015104395.2 Macrobrachium nipponense | reverse complement strand
TCCCCACTATCATTCCTCTCAAAAGTGTAAGACGGACAGGAGTAAAGTTATGGAACGTAATGAAATGCAAAGCGTAATGTTCTATTTTATGGACACAAATGTAAAAATGGTATCTGGCATCTCTTGAGGGCAACCAATAGCGTGCCTCGTCTCCCTCGCACACCTGCTGAGGTGCCAACGCGTGAAATAACGTATATATATTTTTTTAATCTGGAAAGTAGGGTAGGCGATGACATGCGCTATTTTCTACTCTAATGCTTTGTCGCATGCAGCTGTTATTCGCGTGACAGCCAAGAAAAGCCAGAATTGGGTAGGAGAGTCAATTTGCTCCACCGGAAGTCATTCAGTGCAAAGAGTACCCACCCGGTACCCACTTACTCTGTTGCCTGAATACGGACGGGCCAAAACCGCCTTCTCTGGGTTCACTTTCTACCCCCGGGTAATTTGGGGGCATTATGAGCCAAGCTGGGCCTTTGGGTCCACGAAGACGTTTGGAAAAAAAAAATGAAATAAAAATAAAGATGAATAAGGGTCGAAGTACCTTGGTAGTACCTGGCGCGTTCAAGCAGGCACGAACGACCGTGGCGCAAAACGGTGCGTTGTTCATGGAGAGCGCCACTTTATAATAATAGGCCACATCTCGCACATGGCGATTCCGTAACTGGTCGATAAGGTGACCGAAGAAGAAGTCAGTGAGTTTCTCATTTTTTTATTTTGCGTTGATCTGCCATGCTCTTTATGGAGGTGAAATTGTATGACTTTTTACTATGAACTGAAACATCTATTCATAGGTTTAGTTATTGATATTATCTATATATCTGTATATTTTAAAGATTTGTTTATCCCTTTTTGAAGACTGAACTAGTACCAGAAGAAAAAGACAATCATATATATAATATATATGTATAATATATACCTACATACATTATATATGAGTATGTATTTGTGTGTGTGAATTGTTTAATGTTCAGAAACATTAATTCACAAACAAGGTTTTATATATATATATATATATATATATATATATATATATATATATATACATGTGTTTGAACGTGAACAAATGACTCTTTCACTTATTGAAACTCCCGACTATAAAAAGGTGAATTAAAAAGAACTGTATCACCTGTCATTGACATTTGGTTGACTCTTGAGCCTAATAAATTACGTCTCTCTTTCGTGAAGGCGAAATGGCAGTTTGTAAAATGTCATTTCATTCTTTTCTTTTCTTTTTATTCCCTAATTTCTGGTGAGAAGAATGACGCCTGAGGCAGAATAGTGAGAAGCTGGTATTATGTTTGCTTGCTCTATCTCTCTTTCTCTCTAAACTAAATTTGTCCCCAATCACATTTCCACAAAATATAATGCAAGCAATAGCACAAAAAGTCAGTAGGAATGAAAGTTATTTATAGAGTATCCTACACGGGGATAAAATGTCAAAGAATTAAGATAAAAGAACATTATAGAATATCTTGATATTTCTTGATATTTATGATTACTTCAGAGCTTCGAGAAGTATTAGTTATTTGTGCATACCAACAAGAGAGAGAGAGAGAGAGAGAGACCCTTTCTCTTTCACTCATTGTGCATCATACTTTCTCTATTACATATTTTTTTTGCAGCCTCTCTCTCTCTCTCTCTCTTCTCTCTCATCGGTCTCTCTCTCTCTCTCTCTCTCTCTCTCAAACTCGTAATTCCCTTTCCCGCTTTCTTCCCAACCTCCCACCCTCGTTAATTCCCGCTTTCTTCCCAACCTCCCACCCTCTCTCTCTCTCTCTCTCTCTCTCTCTTCTCTCTCTCTCTCTCTCTGAGTAGAGAGAAAACCTCTTGCCCAAATCTTCCCCATCTCGAACCCCGAAAGTGTTCGTCCCTCATAACCTCAACCTAACTTTCTTAAGTTCACTCCAACCTCATAACTTCATCTCAGCCTCACAAATTAATATCAGCCTCATTACCTCCATCCAACCCCATAAATTCATGTCAGCCTCATATTCCCAGCCTTAGTGCATAACCTCATTTTAGCCTCTTAATCTCATAGCCTCATAACCTCAACCAACCCATAAACACGTCAGCCTCATATTCTTAGCCCAATCTCATAACCTTAACTCAGCTTCATAACCCCAACCCAACCTCAGTATCTCATATCAGCCTCATTACACCAACTCTGCCCCATAGCCTCATCTCTGCCTCATAACCCCAACTCAACCCCTTAACCTAACCTCAGCCTTTTAACCCCAGCTCAACCACATAACCTTATCTCAGCCTGACAACCTCCCGTCCAACCCCACCAGCTCAAAGATGGAAAAACCGGTCAGCCTTGTGAGATAACGCCCGTGGTAGGGGCGTGGGTGGGTTATGGGGTGGAGTTTTTCGTGTATCCTCAATGCGTATAATCAGCGTATCTCTCTCTCTCTCTCTCATCTCTCGTCTTCTCTCTCTCTCTGTCTCTCTCTCTCTCTCTATATATATATATATTATATATATATTATATATATATATA
>NC_061096.1:46586996-46596996 GCF_015104395.2 Macrobrachium nipponense | reverse complement strand
ATATAACAATTTTCTTTCCGTTGAATTTTCATTTTTCTTGATATATTTTTAGGTCAAATTATGAGTAAATGAAATGATTATGATGCGTTCTTTTTCCGCTTTTTATTTATTTTATTACTACATCTACTGGCATACTCAAACAATCAATAATTATAATTCCCTTTGTTTGAGAGTATCTTATGCACATTCCTTGTGAGAGGTTGTGTATGCTATACTGCTTTTAGATACTGATTTAGCTTGTATTAACAAAGCACATTCATACAAATAAATACAGGTATACAAATATAAATATATATAGTATATATATATGTATGTATATGTATATTATGAATTATATATATGAATATATACGCATATATATACATACATATATATAATATATATATATATATATATATATATATATATAATATATATATATATATATATATATATTATATATAGTATATGTTAAAATGGCATAGTATTTTTTTTATACATATCAAACCACGACTTACCAGTCATGAATCAGATTTAGATACGAAACGGTACGTTTGGAAACCTTGAGTTGGAGGGGGTACGAAAATGCCTCAAAGTCATTCGTTATTCGTGACTTGTCTGCGTACGTCGTTTTTAAGGGCAATTTTTGTTCTTATTGTCGGCCGACTATGATTTCCTGCTTGGTATGTGCAGGTTTTTTCAGGGTAAGCGAGGATGTAATAGTATTTTATTAGTAGTACTTAAAAGAGGACTTTTTAAAACTGTATATTTTTGGCTGTTTTTTTTTTTTGTTTTTTTTTGTTTTTTTTTTTTTTTAACTGACTTGTATCGTAGTTTACACGTGAATATATTCATTCTTTATAGGTTTGCTTTTAAATGACATTATTTTCATACGGAAGAAAATCAATAATCTTTCCTTTATTAGCTTTATCACTCTTTAGCCCTTGCTTTTCATCCATTTCCGCTTCCTTTCGTCAGTGTTGCTGTCCACCACCTCTTGACTGTTACTTCTTAGCGTAGCTGTGAGGTTATCTCCCAGTCCCGCCCTTAGATCCTTGTACTTCATTACATTTACCTTCTGTATCACTTTATCTTGCTGTCCAACCACTCCAACTCTTGCTTTTCCTTCTCTTAAGCGCTGAATGGCCGAAAGCGCCCCAAACACGACCATAAAATCATCAATAAAAAACCTTTCCTTTTTGAGAGAGAGAGAGAGGAGAGAGAGAGAGAATGGATGGTCAAAACTTTTCCTTTATGATAGAGAGAGAGAGAGAGAGAGAGAGAGAGAGAGAGAGAGAGAGAGAGAGAGAGAGAGAGAATGATTGATGGCGTATAATTCTATTCGAGACAACCGTTGTTGGGATTACTATATGAGAAGCGTTGAAATCACCGGGGCTCATGGCAAAATGCTATTTTCCCAAGTGGACGCCTCAACCGAAACATAAAAGAAACATGCCTGGTTTTTCAATTGTCTTTTATTCATACCATTTGTCATACAATTATATTATTTTCGTTTGATTTCCCTTCGTTTTACATTTTGTATGAGTTATTTTCGTTCTGTGAAAGCCGCCATTTTCAACTTCTGAATTTTGTAATTTTCTTGTATCAATTATATTTCTTGATTTTTTTATTTATCTTGTCCATATCTCAACGTTTTTGTTTAATTGTTTTCTTTTTTTTTCGTTCATGAAACATTATTGCGATATACTTCTGACAAATATAAAAGAATTCTTATTATGTTAATCTGTGGTTCTAGGAATGATATCTCGCATATTTATGACCTGTAAAATTTTCTTAGCCTTGGCCATATAACTGTTTCTCATTTTGCCCTCCCCCGCGGGCCCCCCTCCTCCAAAAAAAAAAAAAAAAAAAAAAAAAAATGCCTATGTCGTTGTCCCGTTTCTTCTAAGAAATCCTCCTCGCTACCTCCCACGCAGTCGTCGATAAGTAGCGCCCAACCACAATGACACGACAGTTCCAAGGATCTTTCATTCAGGATGTCGACGTGAATCGAACGACGAAGTGATGCGCCCTCTCAAGAGGGCAAGGACGCCAGAGAGAGAACTTGACGTCTGCATGTCGTTCGAAACGGAAGCGAAAGTGTGCTGCCTAGCGCGCCTGCGCTGTTGTGCCAGGTCTACCTTTGGGAGGAGGGTGGGCGGGGAGACTCTCTCTCTCTCTCTCTCTCTCTAGATCGCAGCAAAGTGTAGAGTGGCCAAAATTTCAGAGAAGTTGGAGGGCGAGCGCCCTTGCCTCCAGTCAAGATTGTGCGTGTTCCTTGCGGTCTTCCGATACCAATTTAACGAAAATACAGGTTGAATGTTCGATTATATGACGTTACCTTCTCCAGGGGACTCTTTTTGTAGGTCGTAATATGAGGTTTCATTTTTTTTTTTTTTTTTTTTTTTTTTTTATAGGAAACGGTACTCAGTCTCAATTTTGGAAAGATTTTGAGTTCTGTTAGGTCGTGCATATGTATCTACTGATTTTAGATTACAGTTTGGCGCCATAATCAATGGCATTTTTTACACAGGCGTGTTCCTAAGATACTCTCAGATTTTCGAAGAACAGACCCCATATATGGCTATAACGCCGGAATACTTTTTATCGATCACAGGGAAATCTTAAAAAAAAAAAAATCTTACGCTTACGAAAGCTGGAATACACAGTTGAGTATAACGGAGGGAAAAAGATATATAAAAAGCATAGTCAGTGCTCCTATCTCGCACGTAGACACGTTAACGTGGACGGCACGTAACCGATAACAGGCTATGGCCGAGCGAGAGTCTAACAGATTAAGCCTGTACGTAGAATATGCAAATGCACTACCGCGTGATTATCTAGTTTTGGCGTTTGCGGTCACCACGTCCGTTATTACTCCGACGTGTGGCTCTTCTGTATTTCTCTTTGTCTCCTGCAGAGTTTCTCCCTGCTTGGGTGCGCAACCGCCCCCCCTCTCCCCCCTTCTCTCTCAGCTAGATTTTTTCCTCAAGAATCCAATCACATTTCCATAAAATGAAATATGTCCGATAGAACGGAAAGGCAATAGCAATACAAGCTATGCGAATTCTTGAAAACATAAATCTCTCTCTCTCTCTCTCTCTCTCTCTCTCTCTCTCTCTCTCTCTCTCTCTCTCTCTCTCTCTCTCTCTGGTAAGTTTTCAACCTGCGTATAGGTGAAGTTTTAAAGCAGATTGAACGAGGTCATACTTTTACTCTGAAAGATGTGTTTTTGAAATCATGCAGACTGGTCATCTATATCATAATAATTGTGATCATGAAGTGAATCCTTATGATACTGAGAATGAAGAATATAAGGAATAACGAGTTTATGTATTTTTTTAAAATCATCCCTTTAAGCAACTAGGAATGTGGAGATTACGTACATTAATACTCACAGACACAGACACGTGTGTCTGTGTGTACGTTTGATGTTTGTAGACCACTATGTGTAATTTTACGTTTGTTTACAGTTAGTAAACTATAATTAATGGCAGTTTTTCCTCATATCTTTAAGATTCTACATTCAGCATCTGAAGAACTATCCTTTGCTTAACTAAATAATTAAGGTAGATATTCTGTTTATTTTATAACCAGATACTAATGCACATGTTCTCTCTTTCCAGGTGAGTCGCAAAACAGAAGTCAATAGAATTTACTTTATTTACGAGGGGACCACTTTCCTCTCATGCACGTGAGTTATAATCTGTCATTTACATGTCTGCGGTTATTTACTTTCAATAAGTCATTGGTTTCTATCTCTCCTGGTGATCTGCTGTTTTATGGCTTGTTGGAAATGGTTTAAAATTTTTCTTTTTGGTCCTTGGTGGGGGAAGGGGTCATTTATATTCCTTGGTTTATGGTCCTTGGAAAGGGATTTAAATTCAATAATTTTATTTTGGCAGGGAATTGGAAATGAATGTAATTGTTGTAGGAAATGAGTTTGAACTTGTATCATGTTAATTTTCACGGCCATTGCAAGTTCTTTTGAGTATTTTGTATAGACATTGTGGAGTATTTCAAATATTTTACTACGTTTGTGGTCAGTGTGAAATGTTGAAATTCGTTGTTCATGAACATTGCAAACGCATTCGGAACTTGTAGGATCCTGTCAAAGATTCTGAATGATTTGCGACTTGGTCATTACAAAAGCTTGTGAAGCTGTCATTTCATGGTCATTGTCGAATGGTTTTCCTATATGCTTCCTGGTTCCTCCAAGGGATTTGTCGCAGCATATTTACAAAGGAATTTAGGTTATTTCCTTTTTGGCTTTTTCCAAGATCCGCTTCTTCCTAAAGTGCTTTATGGCGTTGAAGGGATTTAGAATCGGTGGTTTTAATCTCTCGTGTTCTGAATCAATTGGTTCATGTTCCATGTTGAATAGTATTCAGATAGTATTGATTTATAGTCCTTGTAGAATGTATCCACGCTATTTTACGGACAGTAAAATGTGAAAAGTTTATGACGCTCTTGAGAAACTTCTACGGAGGGCTGTTAACTTCGAAAACGAAACTTGTTCATCTGTGCGGTCTTTTATGATTGAAACCGCGGTGTTGGTTGGCTTTAATTTACGCAGAGAGCGAAGTAAAAATGAAAATAAAACCTGAATACTCTCTCTCTCTCTCTCTCTCTCTCTAATGAATCTCTTCATCTCTTCATTCCTTTCATATTTATGCTTAAAAATGACGCATACGTACTCCCCCCTCTCTCTCTCTCTCTCTCTCTCTCTCTCTCTCTCTCTCTCTCTCTCTCTCACACACACCGTTTAGGGCAGTTTAATGAGCAAACTAACTACCATCCCACTTACGAACAAAGGAAGCCATCTGGAACTGTCTCTCTCTCTCTCTCTCTCTCTCTCTCTCTCTTTCTCTCTGAAACAAACGCAACGGTACTTCCGTTATGCAACGAATACCTTTCAATTAAGCTAGTGTAAATATGCAGACGTGTTTGTGCGCATGCGTGCCACATGGGCAAGGGAATGATTGAATGAACTTCTCACGATGTTTACACCTTCATTCATGGTTTGGTGGTCAAAGGAAATTGCTTTGTTGCACTGTTGGCGAGTTTTTTTTTTTTTTAATAATAATGATAATAACAATAAAGTTTCTTCCCTTTTCGTCATTATTATCAACATCTTCATTAACAATGAACAGCAACAATAATGTCAGTGACAGTTAAACATTTCTTAGTAGCGTAAATAATGATGACAATAATGACACTCTCAACAATAATCATGGTAGCATGGGTAAGGTTTTCTCATAATGATATTAATGCGGCTGGTGTTGATAGTGATGATAAGAGTTGATAACAGTTAATGGTTGGCACAGATAAGGCATAATTTTTTCACGTTAATGATAACAAAATTAACTTATTAGGTTTCCCCAGGAATTTTTTTGAAGGACGAGTCTTTAACCCTTTCGGTTTCCTTTTGCACAACTGAATAAATGTTTTATTCAACAGATAAGTTGTATTTAACTAATAAATGGCTTAATTGTTAATTATTATTATTATTATTCATTATTATTATTATTATTATTATTATTATTATTATTATTATTATTATTATTAGTTATATAGGAAATAAAATTTGTCATTTACTGTATTTGGTAAGAGGATGGAGATGGTGTATGCGATCTTAGATTTTTTTTTTTCCATTTATTATTATCTTTGTCGACGAATAAATGAATTAGTTGCCGAAATTTAGTCGAAACGACTTCTAAGTGTGTAAAAGAAATTCCCACTTAGGAGAGAGAGAGAGAGAGAGAGAGAGAGAGAGAGAGAGAGAGAGAGAGAGAGAGAGAGAGAGAAGCAGTCTTTTTCTCTTGCTGAAGCTTGATCAAGGAATAGGTTGGGCTGGTGAAGGGTTCATAGGAGAGGTTCGTGGTTGGGGTGGGGTGGTAGGTGGGGGCCGTTGGGGTTATGTCAGGCCGAAGCTACATAGCCAAGGACGTCTGACAACTCTCTCTCTCTCTCTCTTCTCTCTCTCTCTCTCTCTCTCTCAGCACTCATCTACCTCGAGCACGCATACTTATCATCTTGCCTAAGCCTTCTTGTAGTTTCCGAAAAGTTTGCGCATGCGCGAACGCACGTGCACACTAGCTCACATTCAAATACACACACACACACACACACACACATGCACACACACACACACACACACACACACACACGATACTTACGGATGCTTTAGGCTTTTTAATAAAAAAAAGATACTTTTATTGTATCATGTCAAATAATGCATGCTGTCACAGATAACGATTTTTTGTCCAAGTAACAACGAGAAACATGCAAACCTCTGAGGGTAGAGTGCGTTAAAGAAACGTTCACGTGCTTAAAGTTAATTTGTTTTCTAGTTTTCCAGCTAAAGTTGTTGTCAGGTTTCTCCTTGACGCTTTGTCAAGGTAACTGTCAACAAATGTCTCTCATTTTGCTCATCGTCAAGCAGAAACGGCTGAAGGTCTACCAGAATCGCTGCAGAGAGAGAGAGAGAGAGAGAGAGAGAGAGAGAGAGAGAGAGAGAGACTTAATTTGTTCAAGTTTACTTTTCTGTTTCAGATGGTAAGAAGAATTTTATTCTCTCTCTCTCTCTCTCTCTCTCTCTTCTCTCTCTCTCTCCTCTCTCTCTCTCTCTCTCCATGTTCGGTTTAGTTTATGTTTGTGTCGAATATGTCTTGGTAACTTATCCCCACCATATAAACCTTTAGTGCTGAGTCTCTCTCTCTCTCTCTCTCTCTCTCTCTCTCTCTGTGTGTGTGTGGTGTGTGTGTGTGTGAGTGACATACACAAACTGTCGTTTATTATCCCTCACAGCACGTAGATCCAACCATGCAAGCGTGTAGATAAATGACCAAGAACTGTGTATTGGAGACTCCTCATGTTTACATGTTACGTTGAGTTCGTCTCTGGTATATGAGGTGTTGGGGGATATTTCTGGCTTAGACCAGAGTTTACGGGATTTTATTTTAACGGTGCGAATGCGTAAACTTATGCAGTTTGATTATTATTTACGACTCAGTTTAAAGTGTAAAGAATTTCATTATAACGATGCAAAGGCATAAAATTTAATGATTTTGTTATTAATTAAGACTAAGTTTTAAGTTATGTGATTTTTTTGAGCGATGCAAAGGCATCGAATTATAGATTTACTTATGAGATTGAAGAATAAAAATGGGAAATGATAAAAATGGCAATAAGACTAAAATAATGGTGAATATGATCTTATAGACATAGTTTCCATTTTTTTGTGTTACTGTTAATCTGTCTGTCTGTCCGTCAGCTCTCTTGTCACTTCCACTAAACACGGATTAAAGCAAGGTATTGGCACCTATCCGTCTACCTGACTTTCCGTCAGTTCCTTGTCTGTCAAAGGCCCGTTGAGAGCGACCTGAATCCAGTATTGGAACCTATCTGTCAACTTGTCTCTCCTTTTTATAACACTCCCGTCAATCTGTCTTCTCCTGCCGAACAAAGACCGACCCTTTTCTTCCACGTTCTGTCATATTCCCGTCGACGGCGACTTTCAGACAGAGAATTGGAACAGACTGACGCCAAATGATTAAACTATACCTGTCTTCACGTCCCATTCCTGTCATATTTCCGTTGAACGGGCTCTCATGTAGTATTGGGACAGATTGACGGTAAAACATTATTAAACCTTACCTATCTCCCCGTCCATTTTCTGTCACATTTAGTCACATGTCCGTCGACCACGGCCTTCAGTCAGAGAATTGAAACCTGTTAAACCTTCTACCTGTCAACCCGTCTTCCTCTTCCCGTCCGCTCTCTGCCACGGTCCCGTTAAACGGGGATTGAAGACAGAGGTATACTGTCTCGGGGAAGGGTGGAAAAAAATTCTAAACAGAGCAAGGTAAAATGCCAAGGTCAACTGGTAGCCGTAAGGGAACGTATTTCTTTTGTTTTATTTGTTTTTTATTTTGAGGAGAGAGGAGATTTTGAGAGAGAGAGAGAGAGAGAGAGAGACTCACATAATTTTGGGTGAGGAAGAAGGAGTGAGTGGGTATCTGCTTTTGGGTAGGAAAGAGAGAGAGAGAGAGAGAGAGAGAGAGAGAGAGAGAGAGAGAGAGATGCGCATCATTTTGTACAAGGAAGAGGGGTGTGTAGTGTGTATGCGTGCTTGTT
This sequence comes from Macrobrachium nipponense, assembly GCF_015104395.2. NCBI lineage: Eukaryota > Metazoa > Arthropoda > Malacostraca > Decapoda > Palaemonidae > Macrobrachium > Macrobrachium nipponense. Next base: position 46,588,878 of record NC_061096.1, on the reverse strand, counting down.
TCGGGATGTCTGTGTGTGTGTGTGTGTGTGTGTGTGTGAGAGAGAGAGAGAGAGCGCTCGTCTTTGTTAGGATGACTCCATTTTGCGAATTATGTCCATAAATTCCATCAGTTTTGCTCAAATTGTCGCATTTTTTATTGCAAAGGGAAATCGTTCGCAATTTCATTATGATTTGACGGTGAAGTTCATAATGGCTAAAATGCTGAAGATTATAGTTATTTGGTGCTTTTATGAGAGAGAGAGAGAGAGAGAGAGAGAGAGAGAGAGAGAGAGAGAGAGAGAGAGACAAATAGGGATTTTTTTTGAAAAGGATTATTTGTTGAGATTGCATGCTGTATATCAGTAAGGGAATTGCCATATTTACAGAGCTATTTAGTAATTGAGAGACGATTTATTCTTGCAGACGGGTTCATTGACGTTTATTTATGTATTGCCTAAAGAAATGATTAATGAATAAATTAGACTTTTTTGTTATAGTGAAAAAATCGGTTCGTAAAAACCAGCTCCTAGTATGAAAAGGTCTTGCGTAACTGTTTCTAAACACATTGTGGTTCAGATCCGTTATTAAACGGATTTCTAAGCAGTTTGTTAAGCCTAGGTTAGACAGCGACTTTGGCTCCTGAAATGCAAGAAAGTTAATGAAACAAAGTCCATGTTAGGGGAACAAAAATGAAGTCTGGGAGTTCAAGAGATCTGACTTAATTATCTAATAACTGACACTTATTTTAGTCTATCATGGGAACTACATTCAGGTTTATAATCGTAAAATTTCACAATAAACAAGGAATAGATCCAAAATTTCTGGAGCTCTTATGTATAATGGTTAGTAACATACTGTTCATCCTTGTGCACTACACTCATGTACATGAATTAATAATGACATAGATTAGGAGATCCATAAATTACCTGAATTATTAGGAATATTCCTTTTCAAGAGGAAAATGGATTTTTATGCTTGAATTTTCCCCTGATTGATAAATTCGTAAAGAAAAATAGTTCATAAAATATTCAAAAACATGTTTGGATTGTGTTCCTCAATTATTATTAACATCATCGCTGTTCAACATATCAAAATAAGTAAAGAAAAATAGTAATTAGATATTAAATGCATGTATGGATTTTGTTCCTAAAGTATTAACGTGTCTTGTGTTAAATTTGTAAATTCAAAAGCATTTCAAGCTAGCAGCAAAAATAATTTCAGTCGTATTGCACAGTACCAGAATTTCTCTTGCTCCAGGTTCTACAACTACCAGCGAAAGGCGACAGCCTTTGTAACCACTCCTACTGCTACTAATGCTCCTATTACTCCTAATTTTCCTGATCCTGGTCCTAAACGACAGTTTTTGTCTATTTTTAGCCGGCAAAAGCAAAACATTCAGATTAAACGAACGGAAATGATCCCCTCAGGTCTAGCGTAATGGCCGGTAAAATTCTTCGTTTTCTTCAGTTACTGTCGCTCTCTCTTGCTTGTTTGCGTTTAGGAGGTCCGGGGTGGGGGGAGGATAAGGGTCTCCCCTTATTATTAAGGTGGTGGGGTTGGGAGGTGTGGAGTTGAGGAAGGTCCTAGAGAAATGATAAACAAATAAAGATTTAATGCCTTTGTTTTCGTTGCAATGTAGGCAGGTACACATTAAGCTGGGAAAATAAACAAGTAAAAAATGCGCCGAAGTTTCTCCGGAGCACTCGAGCTTTCTGTACAGGGTATAATGCTGCATAAGCCGCTGTCCATGAAACTTTCAGACATGGCTTGATGGTGGCTTGTCCTATAGAATTGGCTAACTATAGCCTAAAATAAAATAAAACTTGCTCTGGCTAGAGGGATGTAATTTGGTATGTTTGGTGATTGTAAGATGAATCATCAACATACCAATTTGCATCCCTC
>NC_061096.1:46574496-46581996 GCF_015104395.2 Macrobrachium nipponense | reverse complement strand
AGAGAGAGAGAGAGAGAGAGGCTGGAATAATTTTTCAATTTTTCGTAATCATAACAAATATAGTTTCATATCTTTGGAGAGAGAGAGAGAGAGAGAGAGAGAGAGAGAGAGAGAGAGAGAGAGAGAGAGAGGCTGGAATAAATTCCCGATTATTCGTAATCGTAAGATGAATAATTTCATATCGTTTGGATGAATGAGAGAGAGAGAGAGAGAGAGAGAGAGAGAGAGAGAGAGAGAGAGAGAGAGAGAGAGAGAGAGAGACTGGAATGAATTTCCGATTATTCGTAATCGTAAGATGAATAATTTCATATCGTTTGGATGAATGAGAGAGAGAGAGAGGCTGGAATAAACTTTTCGATTTTTCGTAATCGTAAGATGTAATAATTTCATATCGTTAGAAGGAATGGAGAGGAGAGAGAGAGAGAGAGAGAGAGAGAGAGAGCCCGTGTAATCATAACAAGAAATGCTTTCATAATTCACCTTCCATTTTCCTGTTTAAGAGAGAATAATTTCCGAAATTTCATGAAAACCAACCCAGTGATGAAATTGAGAACAGCAATTTGTAATGCATAAAAACATCTTAAAAAAAATAACATGAAAAATAATTAATTGAAAGCGACGCTCCTTTCGTCCTATCTTTTTTTCATGATGACATTAGCGGAATGTGAAGCCTGCGTAGCATATAACAAATGGGGAGATCGTGAGGTTGTAATTGGGTTGTAATGTCATAACCGGAACACCATTCCCGTCTGCGTCATACTTTCTCTCTCTCTCTCTCTCTCTCTCTCTCTCTCTCTCTCTCTCTCTCTCTCTCTCTCGTTGTTCGCGCTTGTCAGCCTGGGTTAATTCCTGATGACTTTATTAACTAACCTTCCAAATTTATGAACTCTCTCTCTCTCTCTCTCTCTCTCTCTCTCTTCTCTCTCTCTCTCTCTATCAGCTATCGTTAAACTGTCGTGAACCATTGCGAAGTATATGGCTGGAATTTTTACACCTATTATTATTATTATTATTATTATTATTATTATTATTATTATTATTATTATATTATTATCACCGTTGGCGAAAAAAACAGACGCATATCACTAGGGATAAAGCGAAAGAAAATAAAAGAAAGTTAAAGATGAGAAAAAACGAGAAAAAAAAGTTATAAGTGCCATGTACAGTATGCAGCAAAACTCGAGTGACCCGATTTCAGTGATTTTCGTTCAAAAAGTGACTAACTGGCAACTCTTACTTCTTCACATTTCTAATGACACTGAATTGCAACGGCGAAACATTTTGGAACTTCGCTCATAAAAAGATACAGTTCATTTAGCATGGTTTTATAGTATAATGTTATATATTTTTTATCAAAATATAGCTAGGTCATTAGAAAAAAACATTACACCTTAGTTTTAATCATGGTAAATATGAAAAGACGTAAATATTAAACGAATTTTACATGTTAGCCATCATAGTAATTTATTTAATGTATGAACGTAACGGAGATGTAGTTGTGGGCGTGGCCTAACATTACGTCAACTGTGGTCATTTGCCAAACATGGTTGGAGCAACCGACAGCGACCGGAAACGTCACCCCCAACAAGGAGAGCTATAGTTGAGCTGCATCTCGCCAGATTTTCAAACAAAAAAAAAAAGACATAGCTAATCGTCTTAATATCACAAGACAACTGTGTATAGATGGCTAAAACGATACAACGACGGAGAAGGATTGAAAAGCCACCCTAGATCTGGGAGACCCCGCTGCACAACCGCAGAAGAAGACGAAGTGTTAGTTAACTTTATAACCAAACACCCGTTTTCGTCATCATTTTCAGTGAAACGAGAAACAAATATACAAACCATCAGTTGACACTGTAAGACGTCGGTTTCGAGAAGCTGGTCTTCTATGTAGGAAACCTGCGCTCAAGCCTCTACTTACACAGACGCATATGGACCATCGTCTCGGGTTTTGCGCCTCGAATATCTGTCCAAGAGCGAGCAGTTTGGGAAACTGTTATATTTTGTGACGAGAAGACTTTTTGCAACGACCAACAGGGAAGACTGCACTGCTGGCGTCCAGGAAAAACCAGGTAATGAACATTTACTTATTTGCCTTAATTTTTATTTTTTACGTGGTAGCCTAGGTGTGATATACTTTTGTATTATAGGCTAGTCTGTATACATGCTAAAGCTTTAATGAATAGTAATTCTCTTACACTGGTTTTTAAACCTGCTGACAAATATCTTTAATGGAAGTTACGATGTAATCAGGGAGAAATAATGCAAGAGAAGATATAAATTAATCTGACCTAGGGTGGGAGTTGGGAATTGTCATTACTGAGGAAGCAGTTTAAATGTCTATAAAATCCGCCTCCGCTTCGACCGCCTGCGCTTCGAAGTGTTGCTTGGCGGGAAACCAGTCGCAGAGGAAGAAGTTCGTGCTAGCTTTCCTTCGAGTCTCGTGAATGTTTGAATACACATTGCACTGACTTAAAAAGTCGTTTAAGGTTACTATGCTATGACAACTTTCCTTATGCCTCTTTTCCGATTCATAATATATACTATTAGGCCTACAACCAAAGATTTGCTTTTAATTATTTTCACTGTAAAACTAAGTCTGCAGAAAATACAACTGACGTAGCTTTGTTTCTAATATTTAAATAAGCTTTTGGTTAAATGCATATTAAAGAAACTGTATATATATATATATATATATATTATATATATATGTATATATATATATATATATATATATATATATATAGTTTTATAGAATAACCTTATAGTGTTTTCTTAACAATGCACTTCAAGTCTTAAAAGTTAAAAAAGTTCGGTGTTATAAGCATATTACTGAAAGTATGGCTTAATAAAAGCGCCAGTTCTTTTTTTTATAATCCATAAGATCTATTGATGAGAGGAAGAACTGCAGTTAAAACAGTTTCTTTTATATTTAAAAGTAAGCCCACTGTCATTGTTTTCTTTTCAGATTTGAGGATAAATATGTAGAACCAAATCGGACGAAGTGGTGGATAACCGCTGGCCTTTGTTTTGGGGGGGGGGTTGGATGGCGTCCTTGCGGACCAGTGCTTTAGTGCCAATCCATGAGCGATTAAATGGCAGGCAGTATGTTGACATTCTTGACGAGGTGCTGATTCCATCTGTTAGGATGCTACTGATTCCGGAACCGTTGCCCATATTCTTGGCAATGGACACTCCTCTGTTCATAATAGCATGCCAGTAAGAAAGTGGTTACAGCAGCATCCAGAAGTTATTCGGATCGACTGGCCTGCAAATCTCCGGATCTCAATCCATTGAAAATTTATGGGCCATTATGACAAAGGAAGGGATGGCTCCGTTCTGAACAGTAAACAAGCCATCATAAGCCATTGCTTGTCAGTGTGGGAGTCAATGCGTGGGGAAAATATTTGCAGTAGACTGGTTGACAGTATTCCTAGACGGCGTTAATTCGGTAATAGACAACCTAGGCTCACATACTAAATATTAATTAATCTCTCTCTCTCTCTCTCTCTCTCTCTCTCTCTCTCTCTCTCTCTCTCTCTCTCTCTGTATGTATGTGTAGCTATTATGTATGACGTGTTTTTAAAAGACGAGGTTGTGTTGTTTACTCTATTTGTTTTGCTGGATTTGTATATTATTTTTCACAGGGACCTATGTATTTCAAAGAATTATACGTATTTTTTCTAAAAAATAATTATATTGGTATACCATTTGGACTTAACCTATACCGTTTTTATTATCAATTCCATATTCATGTTTGCTACTTTACTTGGTTTATTAATGCCTTTACTAAGTACCGTTATTATTATCAATCATATTCATTATTTGCTGCTTGGTTTATTAATGCCTTTACTAAGTTACATTTCTTGAGATCTACCTAAGATTTCATTAGACCCAACTGGTGAAGGGTGCATAGTGGCCCGCCATGGCTTAGCTTGCCTTACCCGTAGGCCAAGTGCACTTCGCGCTTCTCGATATATCATTCTCATTAAGCCTATAGGCCTATGAAGAAAATAATGACGGAAGTATACCACACCAAGACTGTGGAAGAAGTTTCACAAATCCTGCTTTATGGTCTTATAGACACCTTCAATAAGTTACAAAGATTTGATGCAACTTGTGCTGTCTGGAATATAGCCTAGTATGTTATAAAGCCAATAGCACTGGCCTAGACATTATTCTTTATAATACGTTGCTGTTGTCATTCTGTAGAATCTGCTCCCGGCTGTTGTAGCTGATAATATCCGACCTGATTCATAGTCTTCCATTCCTAAAGTAAAATAATATAAATTAGTTGTGTTTCTAATAGCGAAGATTACTCTTCACCTCGCTTATTTATTCAGTTATTTATTATTTACTTTTCTTCAAACTGAAGAAACCCCTCGGGAGACTAGACTTATGTAGCACTAGCTATAACCTAAGCCTAAGCCATAATTTATTGCAAGTATCGGAATCATGATCCTGACTAGCATTTGCTTTATACACAAAACTACAAAAGCTAAAAGTAATAAACTTCGAATTCATATCCCAAATACACTCATTTTTATCATTAGACTATGCTCTGCTCAACGTTTCTCTTGCACTCCATCGCGATGTCCTCTTTCACAGTGTCCAGACTGACGATTCCACGACTCATGGAAAGTCACGGTGATCTGAAGTTTTCATGCTACAGTAACGTATTTAGTTTTCGTTCAGAAAAATATTGTAGCGTGAAATATTTTGCGTTTTCAAGGTTTCCAATAATTTATTTCAATTATAAGATTCTATATACAAGTGACCAACTTTTCCTCATATATACACGTTTATAAAATACGAGATTTAATACTAGTGGCAACTTGAGAACAACGCTTGTCCAGTACAAAAATAAAAAAGTCACACGAGTTTTGCTGCATACTGTACTATGTCTCTCTGTTGCCAAGTCAGACGATGAATCTCAGATTTTATAGCCTTGTTTAATCGATACAGTGACCTCTACTCATTAATGCGGGAAAATTGGTTGATATAATCGACCTGAGCGAGAGAGAGAGAGAGAGAGGAGAGAGAGAGAGAGAGAGAGAGAGAGGAGAGAGAGGAGAGCGAGGATGAATGAGACAGTGATATTTATTTTGTGTTTCTCAGAGGCTATCCATTTGCTTGGGGAAAAGCTTATTGTGGTATATATATATATATATATATATATATATATATATATATATATATATATATATATATACCACAATAAGCTTTTCCCCCAAGCAAATGGATAGCCTCTGAGAAACACAAAATAAAATATCACTGCCTCATTCATCCTCGCTCTCTACTCTCTCTCTCTCTCTCTCTCTCTCTCTCTCTCTCTCTCGCTCAGGTTCGATTATATCACCAATTCCTGCATTATATATATATATATATATATATATATATATATATATATATATATAGATATATTATATAATATATATATATAAAATTAAAATTTTCATTATTATTATATTATTGTAAATTTCTTGCATACAATGATTTGTAAATTATATGGGACTATACATATGTATAAATATACATATAAATATGATGCAATTACTATTATTATAATCCTAAATTTATGACTTAAAATATTACTTTAATCACATGTAAATATAAAAATCCCGTTCCTCTTTACCAAAGTTTTATATTGTGTTTTTATTATGAAAAAAAAAAAAAAAAGAAAAAAAAAAAAAATCCCACATCCTTTGGCTATCTCAGAAACGCATTCTGTCACTGAAACTGGTTTTATCAACTGTGGGTTCCAGAAGGAATTTGCTATTTAAAAGGGCATTCTCGTAATAAAAGTAGATCAAGCAACGCGAAAATTCGCCAGAAAACAACATACGTTTGGTATTTGGCAGTTAGTTGGAAATTTTAACAAGTTTAAATTCATAAAAGAATGAATTTAGATAAATTGTGAAGGATTAAATATGACGGTACTATATCTGGAAAATATTAGAATCGATTTCATAAAACGATAGTTTTTTTAGCAGTGTTGGAAAGAAGTTGATGTAACCTATAGATATATAGACATATTATTTAAGAATTTTATGTATATGTATATATATATATTTATATACATACGTACATACATATATATGTAAGCATATTTGAGTAGAGTATGGAGACGCGCTCTGGCCTTTATCCAATTATTATACGCCGACGTTTCGTATTTTCTTGAGACATTTTCCAAGGAGATGCGAATCGTCGGCGATTAATATACCGACGAAGGACAGAATGCGTCTGCATACTTCAATATGCTTTTTATATGAATGATTACGCCTGTCTTCATACATATATACATATGTATATAATATATATATATACATACACACACATATATGTATACATACATACATACATACATATTCTTACATTACATATGCTGAATAAAATTAATGGAACACTTTTGATTTGATAACAGATATTGCAGTGAAAAATCCAGTGAATATCAAGTTTTTCGAAAACTTGGTCAGTAGAAGTATAGATAAAAATAATTTTTTTTTGCGAGTCTCGAAATTCAGGACTAAAAGGAAACGGAAAGTCAAAAGTGAAAGAAAACGGGAACTTATATATTAAAAGATAATATTAAACCTATCAGAAACACATAAAACGTAATTTTAGCAAATTAATGAACCCATGAACATGGGAGTCTGTGCTCAGCAAATCATACAAGAGTACACACAAAACAAGAACAGGTTACGGTCATGCAAAAACACTAAACTCTTGTGACGTAACAATGTCTGTGTGGTCGTTTTCGATAGCTTAGTGATAGTTGAAAGGGGTAACTGAGAGAAAGTGGATTATTTTTTTATTTTTGGTTTTTTTCGGCCAAGGGTCCTTGTGGGCACAATGGAGAGAGAGAGAGAGACAGAGATGAGAGAGAGAGAGAGAGAGAGAGAGAGAGAGATAGTAATTATTTCTGCAAAATTGTTTTTATCGAAAGCATAAATGTACATCTTTCTTTGGCATATAAATCGTGAATCACACAGCCGAAGACTTAGAACATTTTGTATTCAGTTTTCTTCTTCTTTTATTAATTTTTTGTGCAGTAAAATTTTTCGTATTTTCATTTATGTTGATGACACTAAAAAGGGTATATATATATATATATATATATATATATATATAATATAATATATATATATATATAATATATATATTATATATGTATGTATGTATGTATGTATGTATGGTATGTATGTATATATATATATAATATATGTATGTATGGTATGTATATATGCATGTATGTATGTATGGTATGTATATATGTATGTATATATGGTATGTATATATGTATGCATGCATTTATGTATGTATTCATGCCAACATTATGAATATAAGCAATTTTTATTGACGTTTGCGTATACATTTTGTATTCTGCCGCGTATTCGTGTCAATTTTTACTTACCCTTTTCCTTCTCATATTATGTTCCACCTGTCTAAGCAGTGTTGGTTTCCTTGAGCTAGATAATCTACCGCCTCACACCTCCT
>NC_061096.1:46566996-46569496 GCF_015104395.2 Macrobrachium nipponense | reverse complement strand
TATAAATTATCACGACTCTAAGACTGAAGAAATTAAACAGGCACTCAGTCACATGCATACAGCTCATTCGCGCATGCTCATTACTGTGCCAACTGTCAAACTAAGACTAGGTGTTGCTGGAGTAAAAGTATCCTAATTAAAAGTGTGCCAACTTACCTGTCTCTCTGTCATATGTCTTTCTCGTTCTCTTTACACCTGTTGCTGGAGAGAGGAAAAATAATACACAACAGGTTTTGTTGTCGGGGTCCGTTCACTTTGAACGTTTTGTATTTTGATCTGCAGTGTTATGTTTTATGGAATATTTTGTATGTTATAAAGTATTTAATATTTTTTGAAATATTGTATAGTTTTTAAATAAAATGTTTTTATTATGTAAAGTTTTTTCTGAATTTATTTATGAATCTTTAATTTAAAACGTATTTAAAAGATTTTTTATTACAATTTTTTATTTTATTAGAAATTCTTATTTCATAGTACCCTGGACACCATCGACTGATTATCAGGTCTATAATTTACTGCTTAGGTCATGTCAGGGGCAGTTTGTTTAGTAGACGTTGCTTCGTTCCTCGTCAGAAGTTCGAATTCAGGTTCTCTGTAGCTGACAAATACGGTATTTTGTTTACTCATGAGTCCCTAAGCGCTATGCATCCGACAATTTCATTGGCTCTCATAGACCACATGATGAAATGTAAACCAGCGATTTGATTTGCCCTTTCCTGATTCAATATTGAGATTTTTGATAACCCTCTCGCCATTCGCCAGTGACCCCAAGGCGAGATGTACCCGGCGATGTGATTGGCTCTTGGCTCTTTCTTCCTGATTGGCTCTTTCTTCCTGCTGAGACTTTCTCCGCCATTATCCGAGGCGCCGCAGAAAGTGCCACTTTCGGCGATGGGGACCCGAATATGTGTTTTTGGCAGGTGCACAACCGTAGTAATTTTTAGTCATTTCAGCAATTTTCTGGAGTTTTGCTGGAATGGCTGTAGTACTTCCCCATCCCCCCTCTCTCTCGCTCTCATATAGTATGTAGATATATAAATATATATAGATATATTATATATATATATATATATATATATATATATATATATATATATACATACATATATATATACACTAAATATATATATAATATAAATATATATATATATATATATATACATATATATATATATATATATATATATATATATTATATAGTATATATATATATATATATATATATATATATATATATATCATATATAATATATATATATATATATATCATATATATACCACACATATCACAGGTGAAAAATAAAGAGACAGGGTGTAGGTCCTGACCGGTTTCGGCTTTATTTTCAAGCCATTGACAAAGGACTGATACATAGTATTAGAATTCACGAGTATATATACTACAAAGACAGTACTGACGAACATACACACAACAGTTTGAGACTGCAGATCCACCCACACGCAGGTGTCAAGGTAGGAGTGGCTTTCAAAAATCATTAGGCTAAAATTTACAAAAATTAAAATTCTCTAGGGATACTACGCTTAGGGTACAAGTCCACACCTGACAGGTGTCAGGGAGGCGGGGTTGAACATCTCATTACCACTACTGCCCCCTTTTTTTACTGTGTTTACAAATATAATAATCCTATTTTTCATATATCTCTACAGCAACCTTAAAATTTAAAACAGTTTACAAATTTCTTTTGATATTAAAGGATCAAGTTTATACATTCCTTGACTGATGTTCATATTATTGTTGTAACTTTCTTTTATAAAACTAGATTCAATGATATTCCTTTCCAATGCATTATTAGAACACACCAGCTTTTTTGCCCCTTCCCAGTTAATAGCATGATTGTTCTCACTAACATGTACAAATATACCACTATTTCCCTGTGCATATCTCACACATTGTTTATGTTGTTCTATTCTTTTTTGAGTTTTTCCCGTGCTTTCCCCGTTTGACCAATGTAAAAGTTGTCACAAGACTTACACGGGATTTTATATACACATCCTTTAGCATTGGTCGGGGGAGTTCTTAATAAGTACCTGTTCATTGTTTTATTGTTTTTAAAAACTACATTAACACCAAAATTCTTCAGGAGATGTGGGATATCTTTATCATTATTACTATTATAAGGTAGTACAAGCAAATTTTTGTTGTTGTAAGGTAGCGATGGGGAGGTCACACACCACCTTCTTTATAAGAATTTCTTTCGTTGCCTTTTAACAGATTTTTCACTTTTTTTATTAAAAACCACTATTCACACTTTCTATCGGGTTCTTATTTAATTCTTTATAAGTGCTATTATCACCCAAAAGACTTTCCATTTTTTCATGTATTCATTTTTGTTTAAAAATATACTACGGCACCTGATTTTCTGCTTTTGTCATGTGTATATCTTTATCTTTTTTCAGTTCATTGATGGCATTCATAAATCTTTTGGGTACGTTTGTGGTCTGACTTTTTCATGCTTCCATAAATCACTCCCTTAATATGTTG
>NC_061096.1:46411996-46561996 GCF_015104395.2 Macrobrachium nipponense | reverse complement strand
TACAGTAACATAGTGCCTCAGCTCATTGCTTTTGTAAAGCATTAAAGGAAGTAAGATTGTATAGACTGAATAAGGATGTATATTTTGTTTGGAAAGGTGTTGCTGTGTTTTTTTATTTTGAGAGAAAAAAAAATCCTGCCACTATATAGTTACATTTTTTCCCACTTATTGCTTTTTCAATGTAGCAAAGCAAATCAAGAAATTGCATACGTTGAATAAGTGTTTGTGTGTGTGTGTGTGTGTGTGTGTGTGGGCTTTTGTTTTTTCCCTGGGTGAGGTGTGTGAGGTTTTGCCTTTGTTTTTTTTCTGGGAGGTGTGAGAAGAAGCAGGAGCATGCGCAGGCTCAAGCGCGCTTGCAAAGTCGCGAAGTCTCGCGCATAACTCATGCAGCCGACACCTGATATCTCACCTGTGGCGTTGGAGTAATTTAATCACCTGCTCGTCATGAGGTGACATTTCAGAAAGCTGAGTAGTCTGATGTTTATTTAGTTTTTGATTCAACTTTCGTCTCTCTTATTCTTGTTTATTTCTTTTACGTTTTCGCGTGCGTACTTTGGATGTGCCTTGTTTCTGTGATTTTTTTTGTTTTTTTTGTTATTTGTTTTAAATTATTTTTAGAAATGTGTATATAAAAAGCAGGTTTATTGCTGTGTTGGTTTCATTCCTTGATGATTCACATGTTTGCCTATGCTGTGTTTGCTTATGAATAAATTTGTTACTGTAATAATTTATTTCCTGTCTAGATTCATAGATTTAATCATTAATGAATGTATAGTTAATAAATTCATGCAGTAAATAAATGATGACATTAAAAAATTTATAAAGCAACAAATGACATTAATAAATCTATACAGTTAATAAATAATGTATTTAGTGCATTTAAATTAATTACAGTAATATTTTATTTACTTGAAATTTTATACTTTTATTGATTTCATGATTTTTTAGTGTATTGGATTTATATTATTTTTTTTTATTTGGCTAATTGCATTTTCCTATCATCTGCCCGAAGTGACTCATTTATGCCAATACTTTTACCAGACCCAAATAAATTTTGAGTGAAATATGTTTAGTTCAACTAAATATGGTTCATCGCTAATGAAAACCCTCTAGACTCAAAGGAAAACTTTACGTTTATAACTTTAATTTTAAGATAATTGTGTTCCACGAAAAACTTAGCAACGGACTAATTTTGATAAACAATCAAATATTTTTTTAATGTAATAATTTATTTAATGTTTAGATTTATTGGTTTTCTTATTAATAAATTTATTCAGTACATAATTATTGCATTAATACATTTTTGCAGTAAATAAATGATGGCACTAAAAATTTAAATTTAGATCCAATAAATAAACAAATAATCACATTCATATAAGTATAAAATATAAATAAAGTAAATAATATATTACATTAACTAATTTAGATATAATAAATAAATTATATATTTACCTTATAGATTTATTAATGTATCATTTACTACCGTATAGATTTTTTTAGTGTCATCATTTATTTACTTCATAAATTAATTTATGCTTATTAAAATCAGTTCCTTGTTACGGTTTTCGTGAAACACAATTATTTTAGTTATGAGTTTACGAGAGAGAGAGAGACTTAATTAATGGACGTCTGACGTAAAAGTTTTCAATCACCAATTACCAACAGAAATGTTAATGAGTTATTGAAATGACCAATTTCTCCTTTTCATTTTTTTAAGGAAAATTATTGTGACGACTTTGCCTGTCCGTCCGCCCTCAGATCATAAAAACTACTGGGGCTAGAGGGCTGCAAATTGTAATGTTGATCATCCACCCTCCAATCATCAAATATGCCAAATTGCAACCCTCTAGCCTCATCAACTTTGATTTTATTTAAGGTTAAATTAAGCTATAATTGCGTGTCTGGCAACTCTGTAGGACAGGCCAGGCCGTGGGTGAAAGCTTTATGGGTCACGGCTCATACAGCATTATACACTATACAGAAAACTCGATTGCTCCGAGGAAACTTCGACGCATTTTTTACCTGCTTGTTACTCCCCTTAGCTTTTCATGACTACAAAGATAACGCTTGACATTCCAAACATTTGTGTTACCCGATGCGGAGTGACAGAATTACCTCTGGCTTGAACATGATGAAAACAGATGTTATCATTTTGATGCGCAATTTATCGTCAGGCGTTCCGTTAGTTTAGTTTTCACCTATTTTCATTCAAGAAGAAGGAGGAGGAGGAGCTGGAGAAGAGAGAGAGAGAGAGAGAGAGAGAGAGAGAGAGAGAGAGAGGTGACGTTTAATTGCACTCCGTTCTGTCTTTTTCGTTGAGATTGTACATTCGGCATAGTAAGAGAGAGAGAGAGAGAGAGGTGTAAAGGTTCAGTGATTGCATTTAGAATTGTTTTCCAATTTTGCATTTTCCTTGAGGTTGAAATGGCCCTCCCATTTGTATATTCAGTGGAGAGAGAGAGAGAGAGAGAGAGAGAGAGAGAGAGAGAGAGAGAGAGAGAGGACCCTTCATTAATCAAACCTCGCTCGCCCAAAACTCTCGCGCCCCGAGCCAAAATACCCCACTCCCTGTTCATCAACTTTCATCACCCACCCCCTGTGCTTTCACTCCAAAGGGTCCCCCACCCCAACAACAATAACAAAACCTGTCAATGGGGGTGGGGCCATGGGGCTGGGGAAAGGGGGGGAGGGTGTGAAAGACAACTGAAAAGACAAGTACAGCGCTGGAATGCCTTTGTTGTTGTTGTTGTTCCTCTCATCTCGCCTTTGTTGTTGCGAGGAAAGTCGAATAAAAGGAGAGGGTTGTAAAGTGGTTGTAGAAATGACTTTTCCTTTTTTTGCGGATTTTTTTTTTTTTTTTGCGCTTCATCTGAACAATACTACAACGCTCTGGGAAGACAATGGATGCTTAGGCTCCGGATGTTAGTGCCAGGCAAGGAGAGAGAGAGAGAGAGAGAGAGAGAGAGAGAGAGATTATTGTGCTAGGTTTCTGGAAGGAGAGTGAGTTACAGTGCTAGCTAGCATTTAGGATGAAGGTACTTGAGAGAGAGAGAGAGAGAGAGAGAGAGGTTTCTTGGAAGCGAGAAAGAATTCTCTGCCAGCATTTAGGAAGCTGGTACTAGAGACAGAAATATAAATAGAGAGAGAGAGAGAGAGAGAGAGAGAGAGAGAGACAGAGAGAGAGAGAAGAGAGAGACTCAAAACTTGAAATATAAAATAGGTAATGTTCAGACGTAGCCAAAAGCACACCTGAAGCATAAAATACCAAAACGTCAATTTTATCACGAAACTCATCACATGTAAAGTTTTTGTTTTTTTTTTTTAGTTGAGAGAGTTTTCTTTTTTTTTCTTTGATTCCTTATTGAATCCTCATTTATGGCAGCAGAGAGAGAGAGAGAGAGAGAGGAGAGAGAGAGAGAGAGAGAGAGAGAGAGAGAGAGAGAGAGAGAGAGAGAGAGAAAGTTTCAAGGTGGATTGAAATTTTCCCTGGTGTTTTCGTTACCAGGAATTTGTTGGAGATACGTAGGAGGAATTGAGTTGGAATTTTGCTGGGAATTTATAAGGTATACATAAAATAATGCGAGGGAATTTATTGGTGATACATAGATGGAAATACACAGAAATATTTAATGATACATGACAGTAAGCGAGCAATTTATTGCTGATACATAGCGGAAATGCACAGGGATATCTAGCAATACTTGACAGTAAGCGACCAATTTATTGGTGATACATTGCTGGAAGTACATAGGAATATTTAATGATACGTGGCAGTAAGCGAGCATTTTATTGGCAATACATAGGAGGAAATACGAATTTTTTAAACGATACATAAAAGTGAGCTAGTAATTTATGGGTGATACATAACAGAAAAATAAGAAAAACTTTTTAATGATGCATAAATGCAAGGGAATAATTTATCGGTGATACATAACTGGTAAAAGGAATTTTTTTTAATGATACATAAGGTAGCCAGGACTTTATTGGTGATGCTTAACCAGAAATAAGGTGGAATTTTTTGTGATACGTATAAGTAAGCGTTAAACGAGGAATTTATTGGCGATACAGAGAACTAAATTAGTTGAAAATTTTTCGTGATTCATATTCGGAATTAATTTGTAGGTAATAAGTAATCACCACCCCCTGTGCTTTCACTCCAAAGGGTCCCCCACCCCAACAACAATAACAAAACCTGTCAATGGGGGTGGGGCCATGGGGCTGGGGAAAGGGGGGAGGGTGTGAAGACAACTGAAAAGACAAGTACAGCGCTGGAATGCCTTTGTTGTTGTTGTTGTTCTCTCATCTCGCCTTTGTTGTTGCGAGGAAAGTCGAATAAAAGGAGAGGGTTGTAAAGTGGTTGTAGAAATGACTTTTCCTTTTTTTGCGGATTTTTTTTTTTTTTGCGCTTCATCTGAACAATACTACAACGCTCTGGGAAGACAATGGATGCTTAGGCTCCGGATGTTAGTGCCAGGCAAGGAGAGAGAGAGAGAGAGAGAGAGAGAGAGAGAGAGAGAGAGAGAGAGAGAGATTATTGTGCTAGGTTTCTGGAAGGAGAGTGAGTTACAGTGCTAGCTAGCATTTAGGATGAAGGTACTTGAGAGAGAGAGAGAGAGAGAGAGAGAGAGAGAGAGAGAGAGGTTTCTTGGAAGCGAGAAAGAATTCTCTGCCAGCATTTAGGAAGCTGGTACTAGAGACAGAAATATAAATAGAGAGAGAGAGAGAGAGAGAGAGAGAGAGAGAGAGAGAGAGAGAGAGACTCAAAACTTGAAATATAAAATAGGTAATGTTCAGACGTAGCCAAAAGCACACCTGAAGCATAAAATACCAAAACGTCAATTTTATCACGAAACTCATCACATGTAAAGTTTTTTTTTTTTTTTTTTTTTAGTTGAGAGAGTTTTCTTTTTTTTTCTTTGATTCCTTATTGAATCCTCATTTTATGGCAGCAGAGAGAGAGAGAGAGAGAGAGAGAGAGAGAGAGAGAGAGAGAGAGAGAGAGAGAGAAAGTTTCAAGGTGGATTGAAATTTTCCCTGGTGTTTTCGTTACCAGGAATTTGTTGGAGATACGTAGGAGGAATTGAGTTGGAATTTTGCTGGGAATTTATAAGGTATACATAAAATAATGCGAGGGAATTTATTGGTGATACATAGATGGAAATACACAGAAATATTTAATGATACATGACAGTAAGCGAGCAATTTATTGCTGATACATAGCGGAAATGCACAGGGATATCTAGCAATACTTGACAGTAAGCGACCAATTTATTGGTGATACATTGCTGGAAGTACATAGGAATATTTAATGATACGTGGCAGTAAGCGAGCATTTTATTGGCAATACATAGGAGGAAATACGAATTTTTTAAACGATACATAAAAGTGAGCTAGTAATTTATGGTGATACATAACAGAAAAATAAGAAAAACTTTTTAATGATGCATAAATGCAAGGGAATAATTTATCGGTGATACATAACTGGTAAAAGGAATTTTTTTTAATGATACATAAGGTAGCCAGGACTTTATTGGTGATGCTTAACCAGAAATAAGGTGGAATTTTTTGTGATACGTATAAGTAAGCGTTAAACGAGGAATTTATTGGCGATACAGAGAACTAAATTAGTTGAAAATTTTTCGTGATTCATATTCGGAATTAATTTGTAGGTAATAAGTATAAGGAAGCAAGTATAAAATCCATAGGTGACATGTACATAAAGGTAATAGTGGAAATTGTAGGTGAAAGAAGCATGCAAGGAATTTATTAGAAAAATTGTAGGTAAGGAAGTAAGCATGGAAAAGAATAAAAGAAAACCGAAAAATAATAAATAAGTTGCTTTATTATTATTATTTTTCAGTTACTTGCAGATGGGATGAAACTTTAAAACCAGTTCTCTCTCTCTCTCTCTCTCTCTCTCTCTCTCTCTCTCTCTCTCTCTCTCACACACGTTTTTCAAATTCCTGAGAAATTGCAAACTCGTCTTCAGTAAAAAGTGAAATGTCCCTACACAAAGGCTAATGTTTGATGTGTGTATCCTTGCGTATCTCTTTGTTCATCAGTTTCTCATATGACGTAATGGTCCATACTCCTACGCTGTCAATTATACCTCTCACGCGGTTAAATATTCACCACAAGCCAATTAAAGGACACACACCCACACACACAATCACTTAGTGATTCAGATCGTTAATTTTCGTACAGTGGACTTGATGATTATTAACTCTGTTACTTCCGTCGTGTTTCTGTCGCTTCAGTACGCATGCGCAAGAATGTTACGAAGAGCTGTCATAGTGTCTGAGATTAAGCAGGATATATATATATATATATATATATATAGGTATATATATATATATATATCTATATATATATATATATATATATATAATAATATATATATATATATATATATATATATATATTTATATATATATATATATATATATATATATATATATATATATATATATATGTGTGTGTGTGTGATGTGTGTGTGTGTGGTGTGTATGTATGTATGTATGTGTGTGTGCGCGCATGTGTAAATACTATCATGTTACAATGATGGTATTATTAATGGAGAATATTGATGATATTATTGTTAACCTTGCGTCTCTCTCTCTCTCTCTCTCTCTCTCTCTCTCTCTCTCTCTCTCTCTCTTCAAAACATATGAATACAGATGTTTATCCTCCCACTCTTTCTCTCCCGCAATTCAAGCAAGGCGTTGGGTGTCATAATCATAAACTACTTATAACCCGTCTCTCTCTCCTCCTCTCCCTCTTTTTTCGCTCTCTCTTCGTCCTCGAAATCTCAGTCGAATCCGTCTCTCCTACCTTCTTCTTCTCTTTCTCTCTCTCTTTCTGACGTCCAGCATTACTTGTGCTCACCAGGAAGTACTTCCGTACTTCCTTATGGTCACTTTCAAAGGACCTCTTAATGACAGTGTACAGCCCAAATGTGGGAAGTTCTTCCAGTTGTTACCGGAATCTCGTGACGTCAAAATGCTTCTAATTTATCTTTTCAGATTTTGTTTATTTCCTTTCGTCTGTCTCTTCGGGAAGATAAATGTAGGCTTTTTTGTGCTTGGTTTGTGACGTTGTCTTTGGTTTTGTTATCTGGTGTTTGCCTTAGTTAGCGGACAAAATTATTTTGTTATTAATCAGCGTTTTTATTTGTTTATTTTTATATATTTTCTATATAATTGTATGATGTTGAATATTTTTATGTACGTGTAAGGAACGTTTATTGTATTTAATGTTTTGCGAATATTCCTAGGTTATATAGATACAAACATACCTGCACTCGCGCGTGTATATATATATGTGTATATATATATATATATATATATATATATATATATATATATATATATATCATATATGTACACTTGTGTGCGCGCGTATGTTTGTATGTATGTAACCCAGGAATATTTGCCCAACACCTAAGCGTTTCAATAGAATAAACGTTCCTTACTCGTACATAACGATATACAACATCACATAACTATATACGGATATATATAATATATATATATATATCTATATATATATATATAGATAATATATATATAGGTATATATATATATATATATGTATGTCTTTATGTTTGTATATATAATAATGTCAATATTATACTCTATTATCAATCGTAATTATGGCTTTCATTTCTTGTTTCCCTTTCATGATTTATATCTTTCCAGTCATTCACTACTCACATAAATTACATTCATCACTACTTCCTTTCATTATTTTTTAAATCCATTTCTGTACGTGTTGCTCTCGACTGGAACATCACTTTTCGCTTTTTTTTTATTCCCCACGAATTTTTTCACAGATCATGGATAGAAGACAAAAGATATTTATCTCTCTAACTTAGGTAAAACGTGGAAAACACACCCTCCCTTCGGGGCATTTTTTTTTTTTTTTAAATGCCATGGGTATGGGCCCCATGCTTCCATGTCACCGTGCCATTCCCGTATGATTGTCCACTATCTTCCAGATTTTTTTTTTTTTTTTTATAATTTTTTCCATTTCGTCGGAAAATACCTGACCTTTTCTTCACCTTGTGTTGTAAGCCTTTTTATGTTGGAGGATGGCGTGGAAAATAGTTGGTCATTTCTCAGTATTTTGTCTTAGAACTTCGACTAGGAGGAGATTGACCTCTTCTTTTTCTTGAAACTTCTGATGTAGCAGATTGAGCTCTTGGCTTTCTTAAAACTGGCAATATAGAAAATTGACATATTTTCTTCTTAAAACTCCGACTGTATCAGATTGGCAGCTTGTTTTTACTTAAAACTAATGCAGAAGATTCTTCTCGTTTATCTGAAAACCTCCATATATAGAAGATTGGCCTCTTGTTTTTCTTAAAACCTATTCACAACATTGACATGTTTTCTTCTTAAACCTCCTTATGCAGTAAAGTGACATGTTTTTTCTTAAAACTTTTAATGTAGAGGATTGACTTGTCTTTTCTTAAAAGAAATGTAAAAGATTGACCTTATGATTTTTTCTCATAAAACTAATGTAGAAGATTGCTCTCGTCTTGTTTTTTCGTAAAGCTAATATCGAAGATTGACCTATTTTTCGTAACATCTATATGTACAAGATATTTTTTGTTTGTATTAACACCATACGTAAAGGATCGACCTCATTTTATTTTTATATTTTATGTTTATTTTTATTTACTTCCGCGATAGAAAAAAAACCAAATGCTGTACTGTCTTGCAGATGTGCTGGAATGCATGACCTATATTGGGATTTTTTTTTTTACCTTCGTGTAGTTTTTATCTAAGGATTTTTTTAATTTGAAGAAAAATTCAGGCCACAAGAGATTGGATAGCTTATTTATTCATCAGTGAACAACACAATAATAAACCATTGTCACAAAATCACAATAACATGAATCATTTCTAAGATACTGCAAAAGTAGGTTATACTAATCTTTCAATTCACTTTTTGTATCAATTGGCGAAAATCTCCTTGATTATATTGCAATTCTGACCTTAATTGCCAATTTCCTTGAGTAAAATATATCCACAGGTTTAGACATTATTACCAAAATCTCTCATTATAACCATTTAGCAGATAACTCTGATGTGTTCGAGATATTAAAAGAAATCTTATATTCAGTCCTTCCGAAAACGAGAAGACTATTGGATTAAAAACCTGTCACATTCAATTGTTTTGTAGACCACCAAGAATATTGCATTACAGAATATGAAGAGGTTTGAAGAATTGGACTCAGATTTGGGTTAAGATAATATCAAGTCCGCCAAAGTGATACATCACTCTATGGAATTATTTTCGCTCAGTTCAATCTTGACCACTTTATAGCGCTTGCGTCCGGACGAAATAACTGGTAATTCCACAGAATAGACCATCTCTCTTTTATTAGTTGTCTTTTTTTTTATTGAGTGATAGAATACCGTCAGTAAGCGTTTTAATCGCAATATCCAGGTATACAGGCAAAAATAATGTATTTATATTCAAAATGTTCTTGAAGTCATGAAAATTAAAATTAGCCCTCTAGGTTATGATAAGTTGCCGATCATTGAACAAGATCTCTTGCTGTCATTTAGTCCACTTCTTTATTTTTCGATGATATGAACGGCTTTACTTTGTGTCATATCAAATAGATATCGGAAGTACAGTTGCCAGTTATTGATTTTACGATGATTTATGCGAATTCTGTATGCGTATTTATATATATATAAAATACTGGTCAGTACAGTATACACGGACTGAGATGTGTGCAAATACCATAATATTTTTTTTTTTTTACTTATTTCGGGAGATACTCAGGTGTTCCACTAAGTGAATGAGGCACAGAGGTCAACCACCTCAGTCACAGGTGTGGCAGGAGTTCGCAGGTGTGAAATGACATTGTAAAGTGTTAATACAAATAATCCTTGTCAACATTTGTGCCTGTGATTGATATTTGGTTAATTTTGTGTGTGTATATATATATATATATATATATATATATATATATATATATTATATAAGTTTATATAACACACACACACACACACATATATATATATATATATATATAATATATATATATATATATATATATATATATATATATATATATATATATATAATGTGTGTGTGTGTGTCTGTGTGTATATATATATTCAACTCCACTTAACTGAAAGAGAAGGGTTTGAACATGACGAAGAAGTATTAAGCAAAAAAACAAAAGCGAGAAAAAGTGTGGAGGAGGTCAGCCATGACCCAATGCAGCTGGCGACGCAAAGGGCATGCAGTGATTTGCAATGGAGTAGTTAATAGTTCATTGCATGTGTGTTGCAATTTCTTAGATCTGGTGGCACTCTTATAGCTGCTAACCTTAGCATAGTCAGCTTTCCACCCGTAATTGTATATTGTATTTATGCTATATTTTTTTATTTTCACGAGGAAAGGAATTAAATTTGTTGGAGTTCTTTTATATAAAGTAATATTTATCCTGGTTTACGTTATTTAGATAGTGAATAGGTAAGCAAATTGATTATCATTAATTAGTAAAAGAATCGATAATTATATAGTGACATTTCAGAATTAGCGGACGGGAATATATAATTGGTAAATCCATGAACAATTGAATAATAAATTTTTATGATAAGTATGCCACTTGAATTTCCCTAATTGATGACTGAAATATCGAAATTAAATAAAAGTTAGGCTCAAACATTTTAATAACTGAATAATAATTTAATTAAAGAAAATATAACTTCAAATTTTGCAATCGATGATTTGAGTATACAATAATTAAATAAATTTTAAACTCAAACATTTTAATTTTGAGGAATCTAAATAACTTTAAGGAACACTTGATAAGTATATGAATACTGAAATATTGAATAGTCATGTCGAAATGAAAGTAATTAATATAAAACTAAATATTTTAGTTGTACACACAATTTCGTAATCAACGACTGGTGTATAAACATTCATTGAAATTTAAACCCAAAAATTGTAATTGTTAGAAATCTAAACAGTGCCTAGGGACACATTAGATAAATTATTACTTAAATATTGAATAATCAAGTCCGAAACACGACAGTCAAACCTGTCATTCAAAGTTGGTGTATGAAAAAAGTAGATATTATTCCCAAACGCTTTAATAGTTTGCAATCTGAACCGTGTTAAGGAACACTTATTAAATGATTATTACTTAAATATTGAATAATCAGGTCCTAAATGAATGAAATGTAAACACAAACATTTTAATTGTTAGATATCTAAACAGTGTCAAGGAACACACATTAAATAGGTGTATGAAAAAGTAAGTGGATACTATTCCCAAACATAATTAAATAAAAATATATAAATAAATAAATAAATAAATAAAATAAAATAAAATGAAGATAAATAAAAATAAATAAATAGAAATAAAAATTTTTTTTAATTTATTTTTATTAATTATTATTTTATTTATTTATTCATTTATTTTTATTTATTTACTTATTTTTATTTATTTTTATATATTTTAATACTTAGCAATCTGTACAGTGTTAAGGAACACATATTAAACGAATTATCACTTAAATATTGAATAATCAAGTAAAAAATACGACATTTTAGACTTGTCAATCCAAGTTCAAAAATACAGTTGGAAGTGCCTCGAAGAAACTGGCGTGCTAGCTCACCTGTACATCTCTTCTTAAGTGTACATCTGGTGGCCTTTGAGACGCCGTGCGCGCACTGACGTGTAAACCACGTGTTCCGGTCGTATGTACGTGTGCATGTGTATATATGTGCGTACGAGCAGGAGGGTCATTTACCTCCTTGTTTGTACTTCCAACTCACACATGCTGTCATGGAGAGAGGTGTAATTTGCAGGTATACTCTGTTCTGAGTATGTAATGGATTGACCGGTGTATTTTGTATTTTGTAGGGATGGGTGTCTGTGTGTGTTTGTTAATACACCCACACACACAAACATATATATATATATATATATATATATATATATACTAAATAAATACTATATATATATATATATATATAGATAGAGATATATATAATGTTCATGGCCTTTGTATGTATGCATGTATTATTATTATTATTATTATTATTATTATTATTATTATTATTATTCGACCTGATTTATACTACCTTTATGGCCTAATGTAAATTATCATCATGAATATATCACCATCATATTATTATTATTATTATTTCTGCCAAGAACGTTATTTAACTTCAGTCTGTCTGTATGTATGTCTTTATGTCTGTATATCTGTAGGACTGCGAAAACTACTGTATTCAACGGACTGAGTAATTTCTTCAAGATAATTAACATCTAAATAACATCGATGATGATTTAGTAATTTTTTTCACATTATCAACTAGATACAATCTTTCCAATGTCTTGCTACTTCGTGTATCTGTTTTGGAGATATATTAGCTTTCTCTCCTCTCTCTCTCTCTCTCTCTCTCTCTCTCGCTACGCTCTCTCCGCCTCCCCTCAGTCTCTATCTCTCTCTCTCTATATCATATATATATATAAATATATATACGTATATATATATATTATATATATATAGTATGATACGTATAATATTTATACATATATTTATATATTATAACCATATATACTATACTATATATATAATGTAATGTATATATATATATATAATATATATATATATGTTTATATATATATTTATAAATTATCTACTTTATTACTATGAGAGAGAGAGAGAGAGAGAGAGAGAGAGAGAGAGAGAGAGAGAGAGAGAGAGAGTAAAGATTACTTGAAAACGGAGATATTTGTCTCTTTAATGATATTTTTACTTGAGACAGAGAGGTAATAAATAGATAAAATAGATAAGACTCATGATAACCTAATATCTCCCTTGGGCACACACACACATACACGCACACACACACACACACACACACCTTCGCTCATTACGGAATACTGATAAGCACCAACGCTGATATCACAGCAGTTCCGGTTACCTGTAATGCATACAGTCAGCCAACCTACCTTGTTTGCGTTCGGTTGGCGCATGCTCGTTGCATGCTAAGCTAACCGACGTTCAGACGTTTTAACTCTTCAAGAATAACGGAGTTGGTTTGTGCGTGTTTGTTCGATTGCAGTAGGTTTGTGTTTGAGTTTGTTTGTGTGTGTGTGTGTGTGTGTTTTTTTTTTTCGAATTTTGTTTTCACTGTAATTTAGCTGATAGGTTTAATTCTGTTGTTGCTATTATTACTCTTGTTTTCTAACTATTATATATATTTTTTAAAAATTCACAATTCGTTTGATTACTCTAAGCAACGCTTGTAATTATTTTTGTAATGCTGTCAAAAATGATAATGATAATTATAGTTTTGAAAATGTAGTTGTGCATTATAACTGCTATATTATTATTATTATTATTATTATTATTATTATTATTATTATTATTATTATTATTATTATTATTATTATTATTATTATTTATTTATTTATTTATTTATTTTCTCTGCTACGTTGCTTTCACAAATAAACAAAAAATGAGTAAAAATTTTGTAATAAAGAAGCAGCTTATTTGCATTTTTTCCAACACCGCTATATTAAGATACATCCCTATTAATTTCACGTACATCAAAAAGAGTATATATCAAGAAGGTTTTGCTTCGTAATATTTAAAATTTTACTTATTTCCATACTATAATTACCCAGTACTTTATCCCTTCGTTGTGTTTAAATAATTTTTTCCTCCAAATCTCTGTTGATTTCTGAAGATTTAGGAATTAAGATAACAGACTGTGTTATCAGTTGCATCAAAAGGAACATCAGGAAATAAGATAATGCTAATAACCACTTGGAATTAAGATACGAAGTAGGATTTTGGGTTCGAATATAAACTTTAGGCCAAAGACGCCATGCGAGCGCTGGGACCTACGAGGTCATTCGGCTCTGAAAGAGAAATTGAGAGTAAAAAGATGTGAAAGGTGTAACAGGAGGAAAACCTCGCAGTTGTACTAAGAAACAATTGCTAGGAGAGGGTGGAACGTTAGATGGAAGAAAGAGAATATGAAAGGAGGTGCAGTAAAAGGAACGGAAGGGGTTGTAGTTAGGGCCGATGGGACACTGCAAGGAACCTAAAGTAACACCTACAGTGCACCGTGTGATGTGGACTGATAGCGCTGCTACCCGCCCTTGGAGGGTGGGGGATAGGAAGTATTGAAAGAAGTTGAAATTCTATTTTGTCTGGATATCCTGGCGTTAGCCAAAAAAACACTTCCCAATTAAGACTTCACCAACAATGCCAGAGAGAGAGAGAGAGAGTAGAGAATAGAGAGAGACGAGAGAGAGAAGGGGGGGGGGGGAAGGGGGGGAAAAAAGGGATGCGGGTGAGATGGATAGAGAGAGAGAGAGAGAGAGAGAGAGGGAGGGGGGGGGGCTTTTCTCTTGACGGGACGCAAAAATGCATGCTAATCGAGTTGACGAATCTTTTGTTGTTGAAAAAATGCAGACGCGTCATGGCGAAGACAGTGTCTTGGAATTCACCCAAGTGAGATCATCTACAGGTAAATGGAAAGATCTGATGCTGGTTTTCTGCGCCACTACTTCCTCAATTACTTCCTAAAATTAGGTTTCGGTGTTGATAACCTATTTGTTATTCTTTGGAGATCACAAAACCGAGTTTATGGTTCAATTCGAGTCGTATCTGAATTGATTTGAGTTATTTTTCGTTCACGGAATCAAGGTATATATATATATATATATATATATATATATATATATATATATATATATATATATATATATATATTATACATAAAACACGGGATCGAATGCAGGCCTTTCAAGTATATATATGTAGATGTATATATGTAGTATATATATATATATATATATATATATATATATATATATATATATATATATATATATATTTATATAGATCAGAAACTTGGACATAGCTAGTTACAAGTCATAGAGCTATGGAAAGAATAATAATGAATAACACTAAGAGAAAAAGAGCGACATGGATACGAGAGCAAACTAAAATGGAGGATGTTAACAACAAGTAAGAAAAAGAAATGGACGTACGCACGACATATAATGAGAATGTCAGATAATAGATGGACAAAATGAATAACAGAATGGGTCCCTAGAGATTGCAAAGGAAGCAGGGGAAGGAAGAGAAGACAATGGATTGACAAGCTAAGAAAATTTGCGGGTATAAATGACATAGAAGGACAATTAACAGAAGTGAGTGGAAGGACATGTCTGAGGCCTTTGTCCTGCAGTAGACTAGCAACGACTGATGATATATATATTATATAATTATAATATATATATATATTATATCTATATATATATATATAATATAGATATATATATTATACACACTGTATACATATGCATCATTAACTTCCTACTAAATATGAACCAAATACTTGACATTCCTTCCATTATTGTTGCAAATTTGAAACCGTGCAATTCCCATGGCAGTGCATCGGACATTCCAAAAATACTATACTCGTCTCAAAATCTATGGACCAGCGTGGCCTACTTGGTCAAAAATTCGGCAGAACAGTAACCTCCTGGTACGGAACCCAGCTGTCAAGCCAATAATCTACCTGATCCGAATCTCGCTGATTAATCACCTGTGAAGTTCCGTAACAGTAACTGCTGCCGTAATCAATGCCTTGTATTCAGTTACGAAAATCGTCTCGGGATTCGTGCTTCATTCTTTGATTGCTTTCTTGAATGCTTTCTTGCGCGGTCTGAAACCGCATGAGATCCCCACTTAGGGGAACACCTGCGTTATTCTCACCTGTGCTTTTGAGTGCGCTCGCCCGTAGCTGGGTCATCACAGGTGTTCAACCGTCTTGATATATAAGTATTAGATAATGTTTTATATGGGCCAGGTGATTATGTATGTATGTATGTATGTATGTATAATATGATATATATCTGGGTGTACATTAGTATATATATATAGATCAGAATTTCTTCATTTGATTCCTTCACTTGGATCTTAAGGCTTTGAAGTGACAATTGTATCCAAAAAGTTTGAAAATGTGATGAGGACATTTATTACAGTTATACACACACCACACACACACATACACACACACACACACACACACACACACACACACACATATATATATATATATATATATATATATGTGTGTGTGTGTGTGTGTGTGTGTGTGTGTGTGTGTGTGTGTTTAGATATTATTCATTATATGAATATATATACTATATATATTAACATGTATACATGTATAATTTTTATATATATAATTATAATTATATATAATTTTGTATTCTGTAACCGACGTGTTGACGTCGGTTACAGGTGAATGAATGCATTACTGGCGGTGATTATCATTGGTAATCAGTTATTATTATGATGATTACTTATTATTGCTCTTTGTATTACGTATTGTTTGTCATGCTTGGATGGCCACCTTTGTTGTGAGGTGAATAAGACGGAGAGAGAGAGAGAGAGAGAGAGAGAGAGAGAGAGAGAGAGAGAGAGAATTTACACAGCTGTAAATAGCATTATAATAATATCCATTAATTATTGTAATTACAGATGATGCGCATGTTGATTGCATTAATAAAGTTGGTTTTTACACGTGTTATAGAAAAATACATACACACGCTCACATAAACTTGCGCACAAGCATGTATGCATATATATATATATATATATATATATATCTATATATATATATATATATCGTACGCATATGCACGCACACACACATACACACACACACACACACACACACACACACACACACATATATATATATATATATATATCTATATATATATATATACTATATATACAGTATACATATGTTTCCACTTTTCAATTACACATAACTACATGCAAGTTTTATCAAACGTATCTTCATAACCACCGTTATTTAAACTGATAAAACATATTTCCCCAGATTTTTATATTCATTGAAAACCATTCAAAATATCCCCCGAACATTATACATTAAGTTTCCAAACCATTCTTCATAATCACTTGTCCTTCCTTTTGATGTAAAATGTCGATTTCAACTAATTTTTTTGTTTTGTTATCTTTCAGGCCTTTGGGTCCTGTTTCCGGGGAGCGGAAAGTCCAGATTGGTCCCAGACTACAGCTACTCTCTCTAAGCCTTGGAATACAGTCAGGGAAGGCATACATAACATTGCCTGGCCAGCCTGGGGAGACGTTAAAGTAAGTATATATATATATAAGTGTTGACCGTATGTTTACATATGTACACATGTTTATGTATAAGTATGTATATAATATATATATATATATATATATATATATATATATATATATATATATATATATATTATGGATGGTCGGAGTCGACTGTCTCTATCTTTGTATTTGAACCAAAAACCCAAGTTCGAATCCTGGCTGGGATTAGATGCTCTTACTACAATTATAATTCCCTTAGGTGTAGGTTATTTTTAAAGTATGATATATAATATAATATATAATATAATTGCGCTTATATATATATATATATATATATATATATATATATATATATATATCTATGTATATAATATATATATATATATATATATATTACGCACATATATATATATATATATATATATCTAAGAACCAACTCAGAATGTTCAGGTAACTCAATGACTTTTCGTTTCCTCTAGCGACTAAACTTTGGAATTCAATCCTTCCTCTGTTTTCCCCAGCTCTTAATAATAATCATTTTTATTTTAAGAGGAAAATTCCTAATTATCACTTCCCTGGCAAGGTCTCGGGCCTTAATATAACCCACAACCACCTTACATAGCCAGCTGTACATTGTTTTGTTATTAGGTTTCAATAACCCGCCTCTGATCTAAACTTGAGGTCGTATTGAATGAGTAATATTCTCATCTTTATGTTCGTGAAGAATAGTAAAAAATCCAGCCACCAGGGGTCTCCGTATAGGTAACCGATAGTATGCAAATGAGGAGGTGCATTAAGTGTAAGTTATGTTAATAAAATGACACCTTGTATTGGTTTTTGAGTTAGGAATGTTTTCGTAAAATATCGGTTTAAAACACCGTAAAATATTTCTGGAATATTGCCTTCAGATATTGTTCTTGGGTAATATTACAATATATTATTGTGACGGGGGATTTAGTCTTGAAATATTGTCGTGGAGTATTGGTTTAACATAAAGTGAAACGTTGCCTTGTAAAGATATTTCTAAATATTCTCGGTTTTATTTATAACGGGGTACTAAATATAGCCATGAAATGCTGTCGCAGAAATACTGACAGGAAATACTCTCAGCAAATATTATCAATAAGTGTTTTCATAGAAATAGTGCTTTAGAAATATTCATATTGTGTTATGACACAAAATATTGTCCTGAAATGTTACCACAATATTGATATGAAATACTGTAATATTTTGTGAAATACCACCCCAGAATATTTTTAGGAAATACTGCTATAAAACGCTTTCGCAAAATATTATCCTGAAATTTAACTGCAAAATGTTGAAAGCGCCTCAGTGGCGTGGTTGGTATGGTGTTGGCGTACCACCTCGGTGGCCGCGAGTTCGATTCTCGAGCATTCCTTTGAGGTGTGAGAGATGTGTATTTCTGGTGATAGAAGTTCACTCTCGACGTGGTTCGGAAGTCACGTAAAGCCGTTGGTCCCGTTGCTGAATAACCACTGGTTCCATGCAACGTCAAATCACCAGAAAAAGAAACAAATACAAACAAACAGACTGCAAAATATTATCTCAATTATAAATTGAGAAAACGTAGAAAATAATTTAAAAAACTAAAAATGAAATTTCCGTAATCAGCAGCTATCAGATATTACAGCAGACAAGGTCCAGTGGCGAGAAGATTTGTCTGAAAATACAGTATTATCAAAAGAAATATTTCTGAAAATGTTAGGAAAAGTAATTCAGTACCACCCTTTAAAAAGGTAGTTTTACACACACACACACACACACACACACATATATATATATATATTCAAATATAATGTTTCAGATTGATAAAGAGAAACAGAAGTCAAGTGATATTAGTATGAGGTCAATAATTTTGCAAAGAAACTGACTTGAAAATATTATAAAAATACAGTGTATATGCATTTTGAAAGGGCTTCGTCACGCGTGCTCTCTCTCTCTCTCTCTCTCTCTCTCTCTCTCTCACAATAAATTGAAAAGAAACTAACTTAAGAATATAAAAGAATCACAATATATATGTATTCTCTCTCTCTCTCTCTCTCTCTCTCTCTCTCTCTCTCTCTCTCACACACACACACACACACACACACACATAGATTTGCAAAGAATCCGATTTAAAAATAATAAAAAAATACAATGTATATGTATTTTAAGAGAACCTTGCCACACCTATACTCTCTCTCTCTCTCTCTCTCTCTCTCTCTCCCTAAAGAGCAGAGCGAATAATCACAGCGTTTTGTTCAGACAAATTACTTTTTGAGGATAATCCCACTTTTATGGAAACTTTTTGGAACGAAGCGAAAAGCGCCATTGCAGTTTTCATTTTGTTTTTTGCCGACGATGCAGACATTTTTGTCTCCCTCCCTTAATGGCGTTTGGTTACCCCCTTACCCATTGCCCTCCCTTACCTATTGCCCCGACCCTTCCCCTCCCTACCTAACAGCCACCCCTGAATAGCAGCGCAGTTATGAAGCAAGTTTGAAATGAAAACGCCTCCTGTTTGTGAGAACTTTTCCACGGATTGTTTTGTTAAAGAAAAACAAAAGCAAAAAGGAAAGTTAATATGCATTTTTGGCGTTCCTGACTTGCGATGCTGTTGTGTGTGTGTGTGTGTGTGTGCGCTCGCGTATGCGCGCCGATTTGTTTCTTCATGGTTTCTTTAGAATGTATTTATTCCGCGTCAGTGAATATTAATTCATATATAAGTATGTTTAGGGTGACATTACGTCCCAGGAATGCTTATTTATTCTCTCTCTCTCTCTCTCTCTCTCTCTCTCTCTCTCTCTCTCTCTCTCTCTGTCTTATTAGAATTGTTAATAATGACTTTGATGTTCGAGTTATCTCTCTCTCTCTCTCTCTCTCTCTCTCTCTCTCTCTCTACAGTATGGAAGAGTTTAAAAGAAAGCTAGACAAAATCATTAGGACACTGCGAATAACTAGTAAAACCTATTCCTAGAGATAAGTGAGCACATGATGTCTCCTTGGATGGACTAATAAGTCTTTGAGACTTCCTAATCCTTGTAACTCTCCCTCTGTCATTAGAATTAATAGACGATACTGATGTCATTGTCCTTTGTCTATGATGGTTTCATGATTGTCCTTTATCTTTATAAGACTTAGTGAGAATCCATCATTCTGATTTAGACGTTTTCACTATAAGGTCGACAATAATAATAATAATAATAATAATAATAATAATAATAATAATAATAATAATAATAATAATAATAATAATAATATGATATTTTCTGGATTTAAGTGGTGGGTCTTAAAGAATCTTGATAATTGCTATAACAGTTTATTTTATTATTATTATTATTATTATTATTATTATTATTATTATTATTATTATTATTCTTATATTATTATTTTATTATTATTATTATTATTTTCTGGAAGAAGACCTTCATCAATACAGGTTTTATTGAAAATAACTGCTATTTCAACCGTGTTTAATTTGTATAGGAGTTTCTCTATTCTTCTTATTACTGACATTTCTTCTGTACTCAAGTTGGCTATTAAAATGCCAAAGGAATCCCCCATTTGGCGTTTTAATAGCCACCTTGTGTACAGAGGAAAAAGTCAGTAATAAGAAGAATAGGGAAACTTCTATACAAAATAAACGCGGCTGAAATAGCCAGTATTTTCAATAAAATAAAACTATATTATTATTATTATTATTATTATTATTATTATTATTATTATTATTGTTATTATTATAGTTTTTTAATGCTCTGTTTGTCGTTGGGCCTTTAAATGCTTCTATCTCCCTTGTTACTAATGACTTTGATGAAGAGGCTAACCTGATTATGTCATTCCAGGATAACCTGAAACCCGACTGGGACTCGATCAAGAAATTTCCATCCGAAAAGATTCCGGGTTGGTCCGACATTCCGAAGCCAAACCTCAAGAGACCTTCCATCAATGGATTCAGGTGAGAGAGAGAGAGAGAGAGAGAGAGAGAGAGAGAGAGAGAGAGAGAGAGAGAGAGAGAGAGAGAGGGCCCAAAGATATATCAATACATATGTATACACGATTGTACCTATACTGTTTTCATATATATGGTAAACTTATACACACGTCCATACGTATGCACATACATAAAATCACGTGATTTGGTACACCCGCATACATCTGCTCACATGCATATATGCATGGAGCACTGTCACCACTGCCTTATATTACTGACCTCGCGCTTTTCCTTGAGAGGATCAGAACGTGTATTGAATTCTCACCTATAGCCCAGGTTCTCGTTCATGCCAACTAAGTTCTTTTTGGTTTTCCTAAGCTGGATCACAGGTGTTCTCATGCTATTCTGCAATATCTGCCGGTTTTCTGAATAATTGTCCTGACAGTCTTAATATATGGAACACCTGAACTTTTTTTTTTCCTAGGCATCTCTTAAATTGCAAATTCTTTTCAGATATCTTACAGTTATCAGCATTTCCACTAGTCCCTAACTTAAAGTAACCTGTATATATTACTCTTACCATTCGGTTTAAGAGAGATAAGAAATAATTCATCACACCCAAAATAGTAGCAAAGGAAAAACTAACCATAATACGGTAGGTGCGAAGTGACGCTAAGTTGAGGTCCATGAAATGGAGGTGTTACTTATTCTTTCGTGATGCTTCTGCAAAGTCTCCCTTCTTTCGTTTTCATGTCCTCATCTTAGCTACGTAGGGGAGAGTGGTCTTGATCCAAACGTCATCATTTGATGCGTCGTATACTAATGTGATAATCATATTCATATGTAGTCCATCGCTATCTTTCCACCATATCTAGGTTGGTGTTATTCTTCTACATTATCCTTGGATTGCCCTTTCCCCAAGGGTATTATTTTCCTCTCTGTCTTGACTTCCAGGCATTCAAAATATGTTGCTCAGTTTACAGTTTAAGAAGTAGAGTACCCCTTAAAAATTATGGTTGGGGTGCAACACTATTTAACAGGCTAGGTGTCCGATAGAGTATCGTACACCACAGAGAATAAATAGATCAAAGCAGAGGGCATATTTTATGTCGTAACGCTCGACACCATAAGCTCAGTTATACGTAAAGTGATTTCCCGTCGTTTCTTCTCAATCTGTTATATTTGCGAGATGTGATTGTACTGTTAACACTGGTCTGTGTCCAACAGCTTCTGAGGGCGTCTCATTCCGCTGTCTTGTGTATATAGTTTCTTCAGTAACTTTAATAAACAATAAAGGCACATTTGCAATTTTTTTTTATTCGATGATCAACATTTAACCCAGTGGCTTCATTCTATCATTGCTTACGTTTTGGTGAAATTTTATCATCACATATACCTGGTACCTCAGGTCTTCCTAATGCATGCTTAAAATCTCGTTTCTGTACTCTCCCAAACGCCTTCTAAAGATCCAGAACTAATGGCATTATATCTTTTTGCTTACGGTACTTATCTTGCAGTTACCTCATTATAAAGCTTTCCTCTGTTACAAATTTCCCTTGCGTGAGGCCAAAGTGACAGTTGTTGATTTTCCAGTTTCATTTTTCCAGAACCTTTCTTCCAGTTCCCTTTCGCCTTCCCCCATCCTTAGATAACGTTCTCTAGCAGCCTTATTTATCTCTCTTGGTTCTTTCCAAACTTGAGTGCCACGCCTTTTACTTTTTTTATATCTTTCTTTATCACAATTTTGTAAGTATTCTGGTCTGCTCTTGTGGGATTTGGTCTCAAAATTCCTTTAGCAAATATTGGAACCACACCAGTGCTCATCTGGAGGGGGATTACTAACCTCTTTAGAAATTTAACTTAACATTGATTCCTCTGTGATATATATTATATTATATATATATTATATATATATATATATATATATATATATATATATATGATGTGTGTGTGTGTATCTATGTATATATGTATACACACACAAACAAACAAACGACGTGGGAATCACATCCACGCCTCCATCACAGATAACGCAACCTCAGTCCCATTTCCCCTTTCTACAGATGTCGTCATCCCGATGAAATGTCGTTATTATTGTCATTTCCCCACATCTCTTCTATCCTCCGTCGAAACTGGTAGAAGAAAAAGAAGAATTCCCAGACGTGTCACAAGATTCCCATCGAATTTCCCTTCCGAATTTCCCAGGGAAATTCGTGAAATTGGCAGATATCTGGTGTCGTGTCCGATAGAGCTCAGTTTACTTACGCTTTTCTTCCGGGCTTTCGAGACTCTTTGGCGGCGTTTGTTGGTGACGTCACGTCGTTATCTTCATTAAGTTTTTCCATCTCTGTTTTCGTTTTCTCTTTGCGTTTATGAGATATGGTTCTCGAAATTGAAAGATAAGGATTTACGATTTTGAGACGCCCGTTTTCTACTTTCGCTTTTTCTTTTGCAAATTATAAAGATTTTCCAGTTTGTGGAGATCCGTTTTCTGTTGTATCCTTTTCTTGTGACTTAATGCCCATTTTCTGTTTCTCTGTAAAGTCTTATTTTATGCTCTCTAGATTTTAAGATTCACTTTTTCTATGAAGTGATTTTTTGTTTTAAGAAAAACTGTTTGGCCAAGAATACTGTTTTAGTAACCAGAGTGAGGATAGTTTGTAAAATTATTACTTCGTGTCATACATCAGTCATAAAACATACTTCAAGTGTAAATAATAGTGTATTGTTGTAAGTGTTATCAGTGTCTCTCAAAATAATAATTAAAGTTGTCTGACAGGCATTTAAGTTCAATATAAATAAATTTAACTTTGAACAGTTTGTCTTATATATATATATGTGTGTGTGTGTGTGTGTGTATAAAAAGGATCTGAGACCTCTTCAAAGGCCTCAGTTAACGATAGATGAATAAATAACAGTTATTCATAGTGAGATATAATAAAAAAGTTGTTTTATATAATCGAATTTACAATTACTTTTATTGAAATATTTTTTAGTTAGTAAAAAAAATTGAATTCATTCTTGTTTGATTTTTTTAAAAGGTTATATTCTCTTTTCAGGACTCCACTTTGTAATTTCATAGATTTTTGTTTAAATTTCATTTTCTTCAGAGCATGACTTTTGTCATTTTATTGAATCTTTAAATTTTTCGTATTGGTATTTTTAAATTCTAATTTCAGTTCCTCGCCAGTTCCCCCCTCCCCCCTGCCATGAAACCCCTCAAAACTCCACCTTAACTTTACTACCGTCTCCTCTCCACTGCAGGTCGAGTCTGGACGACCTTCGGGAGAACTTCCACGAGCGCGTCTCCTCGCTGAGCGAGCGTGTGTCGTCCTCGGTCGACTGGTCGCAAGGCAGCATCACGCGGTCGAGGTCCGCCGATTCGAGGGCCGCAACCCACAGGTCGAGGAGCAGGACGGCGGCGTCCAAGAGAGCCAAGATGAGGAGGTCGGAGTGGTACTCGTCCTGCTTCTGCTTTGTGAGTAGGAGGTGTTATGGAATTATTTATTTCTAAGGGGTTCCTTAGGGCTTTTGCTGGTGACCTTCCTGTTTTATTTATTTGAGGGAATTCGCTTTATGAGTAGGTGTTATTTCCTTATTTGTTTATTTATTGAAATGGTACCATAGGGTTTTTCTTGGTGCCCCTAAGGAAACTCGTTCTGTGAATTAGAGGTTTTATGTAGTTTCTTTAAAGGGTTCGTAAGGCTATTGCTGGCGCTCATCCTGTTTATTTATTAAGGGAATTTGCTATGTGAGTAGGAGGAGTTTTTTATTCAATTTTTTAAAACAAAGGGGTTCCGTAGGGCTTTTTGTTGGTGCCCTTCCCGTTTTATTTTTTTAAGTGAATTTGCTTTGTGTATAGGAGGAGTTTATTTATTTATTTATTTATTAAAGAGGTTCCATAGGACTTATGTTGGTGCTCTGACTGTTTTGTTTATATAATGGGAATTCGTTGGCTTGTTTATTAAATTGTAGTATTTACGCACATACACACACACTTATGTAGATATATATATATATATATATATATATATATATATATATATATATATATATATATATATTTATAATAAGATTATAATCACTTTAGCACGTGATTCGTGTATCGCACATAATCCGCACAGGTGAAAAATAATACGGTCAAGGGGCTATTATTTTTCACCTGTGGATAGTGTGGATATTATAGATATATTATTATTATAAATATATAGATATATATATATTATTATATAATTAAGTATATATATATACATACACATAATATCAGACCTCCCAAAGACTGACAGTAAATTGTGACCGCTTTCAACAGAAGCTGTAACAATTAAATAGTTTCAAACTATGTGAGTATTCGGGCTGAATATACAATTATATGAGTCCATTTAGTTTAACGATGGATGCCATAGTTTTGTGATAAAGGCAAATAATGGAAGAAAAAAATCACCTGAATACCTTTTTTTTCGCCCCTTGTCCAAATCTCTGTCACGACTGAACCAGAACACGAATATTGACGTATGTTATCTTTCCTCCTCAATGGTTTTGAAGTCGATTTTTGGTAAATTATGTTGGAATGCTAATTTTCTATTTCAATGTTAATTTAGATAGTTTACTACAATTGTCTAGAGAAAATTAGGAAGAGAGGCATAGGATGAGGACTCCAGTAATTATTTATAATTTGTTATAATTTGTAATAATTTATAATTTACACTTATAATTTATAATTATTTATAATTTGTGATGTTACCTTTATAATTAATTTATTTATAATTCATAATGGCATGATCTGTATGATGATATACGCGTTATATTTCACCGCTTAAATTCTGTTTGTGTGAATGAGTTGACATAATTTGGATTTCTCTCGTAACTTCCTTTTTGTCGTTGACAGTCTTACTTGAAAGAAATATGGTTTCAATTTTATCCAGGTTTAAATTTAATTAAAAAAGACTCATTTTTTAGAGAGAGAATATTTTGATGGAAAAATAAACTTTATTTATAAGCAGGAACAAGTATTTGTCATCTAGTTCCCTCAGAGAAGACCCATTAAGGTTATTAGAATTGCTACCATTTTTACGGGGCCACTTACCTCAATAAGACTCTCTCTCTCTCTCTCTCTCCTCTCTCTCTCTCTCTCTCTCTCTCTCCAGGAATCAATCGGCGTCAAAAATCATTGACCGCGATTGACAGTCATCATAGCAAGACGATCTCCACACTAGATCTCTCTCTCTCTCTCTCTCTCTCTCTCTCTCTCTCTCTCTCTCTCTCTCTCTCTCTCAGGATTTCAAGTCTATGGCGTCAAAAATCATTGACCACAACTGACAGTCATCCTAGCAATACGATCTCCCAACTAGGCCGATTGATTCTCTCTCTCCGTCTCGTCCCTCTCTCGTCTCTCCATCTCTTCATCCTCCTCTTCTCTCTCTCGTCTCTCTTCTCCTCTTCAGGATTTGTCAAGTCTAATTCGGCGTCAAAATCACTGACCACAACTGACAGTCATCCTAGCAATACGATCTCCCAACTATCCGATTGATCTCTCTCTCTCTCTGCTCTTCTTCATCCTCTCTCGTCTCTCTCTCTCTTGGAACCCTCTCTCTCTCTCTCTCTCTCTCTCTCTGGATTGCTTCCTGCGTTCCTCCACTGGTCAGTTGTTATTGCCAGGTTTGTAAATCCCACAGCAACATGACGAGAGGCCATTACCCATTCTGTCGTACGATGTCGTCACGTAATTGGCCATTTATTGAATGGGGATTCATGCCTCAGTGCCGGACGGAAATTGTAAAAGCAGTTCCTCCTCGTGCTCTTCTTCTTCTTCTTCTTCCACTTCCTCTTCTTCTTCTTCGTTTCGTAATCGCGTGCGCGCCTCCGCGGGAGTGTAATCTAGATGATGGTGTTATATAAGCAGGTCTTTTGACCGAATGTAAACTTCAGGCTTCAGAGACGAATCAAGATGACGAAAATCTTGAAGCTTCTTCTTCTTCTGTATTCCTTACTCTTTGGACTTCGTCCGTATTGTTGTTATTTCGTAGTCACGGGAGAGCCGTTGCATTGTTGCAGTTAGAAATACGGCTAGTACTACTAATACAATATCGTAGTTTTCTTAATCATGATAGAGCAGTTGCAAAGGTATATATATACATATACTATATCGTACAATTATAATAATATTATATATCCTTCAATACCTATATATATCTATATATATAAAGTTTGTACCTGTGACACCAATAACAGCAAGATACTCTGTCCTCTAACACTTAACTCTGTTAACTCATTTTATTCTTTTTCATAATCAGAAGGGGTCAGAGCCCCCCCAAATCGAGCATGTCGTGTCCGAGCAGCCACAGATGGTTCAAATGGCGCCACCACCCAACATGGCGGACGATTTGGAACCCGAAGAACTGCAGACGAAGGTCACAGAGTTGTTGGTAAGTCAGTGTTTTGGTTTCCGACGCCATTTTTGTGTTAATTCTAGAGAATTTTTTTTAAGGGGGAAGGTGTTATTTAAGTGATTTGTTGGTTTAGGCTGATTTAGATCAGTGTGATTTAAGTTATATTGTACATTTTTCGATAAACGATGCCAGTAATTGAAATATTTAGAAGTCTGATGATTGATGGGAGTTTAGGTGTTGACATGTCCTCATTTCATGTTTAAAGACAACTGAGAAGTTAAAACTGCACATAAAAATGAGAAAAAAGGCCGGAGTTTCAGAATACTGTTGCAGAATTTCTTTGAAAATGTGAAAAAAGGTAGAAAAACATCAATTGATTTAATTTAATAGATTTAATTTTGACAATCCTGTTATAAAATTTCTTGAAAAATAGAAAAATTTATATCAACAGCAATTGAAAAATCGAGTCCAATTTGAAAATCCTAATCGTATATTACCTATGAAAATAAGAAATTATATAATCAATGATAAAAAATAAAACTTCACATCGCAAGACCTCACTACTGAATTTCTTTCAGGACGAGTTGGACTTGACGGCGACGCAGAAGAATGGAATCCTCAATTTTCCACCCGAAAAGCAACTTCAGCTCCTTTACGACTACCACACGCTTCAGAGTACCAACAAGGTATCTATCGACTTAGGATTCAATCCTATTCATGCATCGAACAATGTAGGATTCAGGATTCTGATGTCTGCATAAGTAGGACATTTTAACCACAGCCCCAGAGCTTCTATTTATTAGACACTAGGGTTTAAACAATGTAGGATTCAGGATTCTGATGGCTGCATAATGTCTGCATAAGTAGGATATTTTAACCACAGCCCCAGAGCTTCTGTTTATTAGACACTAGGGTTTAAACAATGTAGGATTCAGGATTATAATGTCTGCATAAGTAGGACATTTTAACCACAGCCCCAGAGCTTCTGTTTATTAGACACTAGGGTTTAAACAATGTAGGATTCAGGATTCTGATGGCTGCATAATGTCTGCATAAGTAGGATATTTTAACCACAGCCCCAGAGCTTCTGTTTATTAGACACTAGGGTTTAAACAATGTAGGATTCAGGATTATAATGTCTGCATAAGTAGGACATTTTAACCACAGCCCCAGAGCTTCTGTTTATTAGACACTAGGGTTTAAACAATGTAGGATTCAAGATTATGATGTTTACATAATGTCTGCATAAGTAGTACATTTTAGCCACAGCCCCAGAGCTTCTGTTTATTAGACACTAGGGTTTCAACAATGTAGGATTCAGGATTCTGATGTCTGCATAATATAGCATTTTGCTACAAGTCTCTGTTTATCTAAGCACTGTAGAATTAAGTCTCTAATCCTTACAATGGGAGGTCCTTCGATAGGATTTAACCACAGCCCCAAAACTTTTGTTCATATAGACATAGGATTTATACGATGTAGGATTCAGGATTCTGATGATTGTATTATGTAGGATTTTGTTACAAGTCTCTGCTTATGTAAGCACTGAAGGATTAAATCTCTAATCCTTACAGAGTTAGATCCTTTGATAGGATTTAACCATAACCCCAAAGATTATGCTTATATATAGATACTAGGATTTAAACAATGAAGGATTCAGGTTGATGTTGGGAAAATATAGTACTTTTTCACAAATCTCTGTTTAAATAAACACTGTAGGATTTAGTCTATAAATCATCAAAGTTTATATAGACGCTCTAGGATTAAGTCTAATCCTTACAGTGTTGGAATCTTCGATGGAATTTACCCACGGCACCAAAACTCCAGTTCATATGGACACTGAAGGATTAAGTCTTCAATCCTTACAGTGTAAACTCCTTCGTTAGGATTTAACCCTGGCGCCAAAGCTTCTGTTTGCATAGGCACTGTAGGATTAAGTCTATAAAACATTTGGGTGTATAATTCTTTGATAGGATTGAACCCTGGCACAAAAGTGTCTGGTTATATAGACGCTGTAGGATTAACTCTTTAATCCTCACTGTATAGGCTCCCTCGGTAGGATTTAAAGAAATTAAAAGAAAATATTAAGAAATAAGAATATACATCGGAAGAGACGACGAATCCCGCACTTACTTCCCTAGAGAAATGACTTACTTTGGTAGTCCACTAAATAACGAGGAATCTCATTATTTTCACAATCAACCGCTTGTCTGGAGGGAAATGTTCCACGTTTTATTCATTTCTCACGTTCTAGTGACTTTTGCATGACGAGATTTACATCCTTCCGGTAGGAAGGAGATGGTGGGAAAGAAAGTTGATTCCGAGTCATCTGTAATTTTTATATATTTCTTTGCATAAGCTGAGGATTATTTCAGTATCTTCTCGGTCCGTTGGATGGGTCTAATACAGAAGTCCACAATGGGCAACCAATTAAGCCCGTGGAATCTTGAAGATTTAAGCTTCTGACAAGAGTAAGATCGTTTGAAGGAGTACATATCAACAAGTCTATATATATATATATATATATATATATATATATATAATATATCATATATATAATATATATATATATATATATATATATATATGTATATATATGTATATATATATATATATATTTTAATTTGTTTGCATAAGCTGAGGAATATTTCTGTACCGTCTCGGTCGGTTGGTTGGTTGGTACGGAAGTCCCAATCAGTCTTATTATGTCCAAAGTGGATGTACTGTATTGCATGCAATAATCTTGCAGACTACTTACTTATGCACAATTGATAGCTGTGACTTCCTCTTACTTCCGCAAAAGGGGCGGCGTTGTTGCATAAACACCGCAATATAATCTTGCAAGTTGTTCCTACAGATTCTCAAAAAAAAAAAAAAAAAAAAAAAAAGGAGAGAAAGAATTGATTTGTAACTTCCCAAAACCATGCTTGAGTTTGCGTAACGATATTGCAACTGGTCCTGGAAATTGAGAGAAGTTACGTGGGAACTTTTGCCGAATTGTGAGAACGGAGATTTGACATTGTCATTGAGATAGAACGCCTCTTATGAAAAGGTTCTTGGGACGCGAGATTTGTTGTATATGCTTTGTCATTTTGAGTTTCCTTACGCCTCTACTTCGAAAGCATTGCAACTTACTCAGTGATGAAACTGTTGCAGCAGTCATAGGATGAAAGTCTAAATTTGTGATGTGTACTGTACATTCTCTGGAATGGCTTTCGTCTTCGTGAGGGAAATATATGCGTAAATAATGTTGCTTGGCTTGTACTTTAAGGAACTGCATTCAGCTAATCATAAGAGAAATGTGTCAATAAAGATTATATTTGACCTTACATCTTAAGAAAAACTTCTGTTTTGCTAAACGAAAGATTATTTGTTAATAATAGGATACAAATTACCATTCATCT
Source organism: Macrobrachium nipponense (assembly GCF_015104395.2). Lineage (NCBI taxonomy): Eukaryota > Metazoa > Arthropoda > Malacostraca > Decapoda > Palaemonidae > Macrobrachium > Macrobrachium nipponense. The sequence continues at coordinate 46,531,104 of NC_061096.1, read as the reverse complement.
CAAGAATATTTCTAGTCGTAAAGAGCGAGGAAGTAACGTATAAACTACTTTATTCTGATTTTTTGGAAGAATGTTTTTCATTGCATTGAAGTTTAGAGCCTAGTCATTTTCCTGTGTTTTTGTTTAGGCTCAGGCAATATTGAATACGATTTCTATTTCAAGATTAAAGAGATTTGTAATAATCTTTATACTTGAAAACTATATTTCTTAACACATTTGTACTTTAGACTTAATGGTAATTTGTTAAAAAAATATTTATAAAAATATAGTAAAATTCATAAGATTTAGTGTAAATAATACCACGGGATTACTAGAGTGGTTTCAAACTTATAAATCAACAACCAGAATCACTTGTTTGTAGCATCTACAGCATCTGTTAAAGTTGAAGTTAAGGACTGCCATGTTACGAAATTATTTGAGACAGAATAACCGAGCCCAATCTCCCTTCCAGAAAATCGAACGTCCAGAGGCGTACGTGGTCAAGCTGGAAGAATACTCTGAACTGACAGTTCCTTCTGACCAATACCAGCAACATTCATGGCTCAAGTACACGGAGGGCTTGAAGACTGCCCTGGCCACCCAAAGCAACACCTTCGTCAACGAGTTCATGGAGGCTGGAGGCCTGAAAGCCCTCCTGCTGTTCCTGACGCGGATGGACGACACCACCTTCCAGTCCAGTATACATACGCAGGTCATAGCCTGCGTTAAGGCGCTTATGAATAACTCTGTGAGTTTTTGGAAGGTTTTTGGAAGTTTTTTTTTCTTGTGTCAAGTTTGTGATTTGGCTTAGTTTATATATTGTATATGTTTCTTAAATATTTTATGTCTGGACTTCGATAATTGTTTCCATTTTTTTCTTTTGTTTCAGTTTTGTGTATTTAAATTAATCTCTCAATCACGCTGAAGTAAAGTTAAATATACCCTAAAATGGATTTTGATTAGGATTATTTATTGTTTAATAGATATTATAGCAACTTGAGTGTGACAATATTTTTATTTTGTTTCCCATTCTGAGTCATGCCAAGTACAGTAGATTAAAACCACAAAAAGTCTTCATAAGTTAAGCCTCTGAACATTAATGACGTCTTTAGACTAAATTCTTTCAGCAACATCAGTAAAAAAATCTGTAGGTTTTAAAAAGTAATTTCTGTAAAATCAGTAAAATATGTCAGCAGCACTTTTAGAATAAATTGTTGCCGTAACACCAGTAAAAAAAAGCATTATAATTTATAGAATCATTCCTTTCTGTAATATCAATAAAAATCAAGTCATTGTTAACGCCTGCATAATAAATAATTCCGTAACATAATTTAAAAACAAATGAATTCCATCTTAAAAACATTAATGACACATACATAGTATCTCTCAATGCCATTAACAAAAAAAACAAGAAACCAATGGCACATACAGATTAAATCATTTATGCAAAATCCAATGAAAAACCAACTTAATTTCATCTTACCCCTTTACTGAAAAACCAACTTGATTTCATCTTACCCCTTTACTGAAAAACCAACTTAACTTCATCTTACCTCTTTACTGAAAAATCAACTTAATTTCACGCTATCCCCTTTTCTGAAAAACCAACTTAATTATCTTACCCCCTTTACTGAAAAACCAACTTAGTTTCATCTTACCCACTGTACTGAAAAGCCAAATTATTTTCATCTTACTCCTTTACTGAAAAACCAACTTAGTTTCATCTTACCCCTTTACTGGAAAACCAACGTAATTTCATTTACTGAAAAACGAGCTCAATTTCATCTTACTTTTTTTACCCAAAAACAGAACGGCCGCAAGCACATTCTGGCCCACCCGACGTGCATGAACGTCATATCACAAAGCCTGAGTTCGGAGAACCTCAAGACCAAGACGATGGTCCTGGAAATCCTCGGAGGCGTGTGCCTGCTTCCAGGAGGTCACAAGAAAGTGCTGGAATCCATGCTCCACTTCCAGAAGTACGCCTGCGAGAGGACCAGGTTCCAGGTGAGGATATGGAATGGAGATTTTGTTCTAATATGTAAAATTTTATTTATGATTTTTTTGTAGCATTTGTATCGGGAAGTACAGGGCCCGTAAAGATTTGTTTTGTATTTAACTATAGTAGACTCCTAAATAGAATTATATGGAATAAAACTACAGGACCTGAAAAGAATTACATTACATTACTCTACGTGAAAGTACAGTTTTGCTCTGTATTTTACTGTAGTAATGGGATTGTATGGAATAAAACTAGTATTGTATAAATATAGTACATAAAATCACTGTTTTGTTACATATTTAAAAGGATATTATGGAATAAATCTACTGTCTTATTTTGTATTATGTCTTTGTAGGTCTGAAGTTGGGAGATTTTTGTAGTTTTATATTTTGTGAAGTATAGGACCTATAGTAGTATACAGAATTAAAGTACAAGAAATTATAGTTTTGTTTTGTCTTTTATTGTGGTAGACTCCCAAATATGATTATGTGGGAAAAATACAGTATTCTTTTGTATTGTCTTTGCAGTCTTGAAGTGGGGAGATTTTTGTTATCGTTGGAAAAATTAGATTATTATTGTTGCTATAGGTTTTGTTGCTATTTTACTGTTGGAAGCTCCTAACTAGGAATTCGTGGAATAAAACTATAGGACCTGAATAAGCTTGCTTGACATTACAATACATGAAAGTAAAGTTTTTTCTGTATGTAATCATAGAGTATTTCTAAATAGGATTACGTAGAATAAAACTGCAGTATTGTAGAATTACATTACATAAGAGTACAGTTTGTTTTGTATCTTTTTGTAGTAGACTCCTGAACAGGATTATATGGAATGATACTGCAGTACTGTCCTGTAGCATAGTTTATAAAGTTCCAGAGACATGTAAATAAAATGATGGTTCCAATACTGTCTGTGCAAATGAATACAACATCTGGTTCTGAGAGAAATGGGGGAGGAACTGCCATTGTCTAAATCTTGTCTTTGTAGTAAGAAAACAAATTAATTTACTTGTAGAGGGAATAAATTTTATGAATGGTTGTTGATTTCTGTAAAAAAATCAGAGATGTATCTAACTTGAAGGGTCACTGGGATTATCTGTAGGTTAAATTCATTTTTAACATTGAGTTAATGGTGTAGTGGTATATGACGATTCAACTACAGTTTTCCACATAAAAAGTTTTAGCTTCATACTACCACCAGTTTTAAATTCCGGCCCACGAGAGAGTTCATATCCATCACATCTTATTTCAAATTCACTTTAATATTAGATTTTCGTGTTAAGTTAATAATACCCAAGTCGATGAAGATTTAACTACGCGTCATCCCACAATTACACTTTTAACCTCATAATACCACGAATTTTAAATCCCTGCCCACGAGAGACTTCAAATCCATCACATCTGTACCAAACTTGACAAAAATCTTATCCTAAAGTCCTTCATTTTTTCCCCTCTCCTATCCAGACCCTCATAGTCGACCTAGACAGATCCTGGGGCAACTACGTGGACGAACTGGCCCTCAAGATTGCCCTTATGTCCTTCATCAACGCCATCATCCGATGGGGTCCTGGTGAGGACTCCTTAGAGTTCCGATTACACCTGAGGTACGAGTTCCTGATGTTGGGGGTCCAACCAGTGATAGAAAAGCTTCGGGGTCTGCAGAACGACATCCTCGATAAGTGAGTATTTTTTTTTCTAGTTTTTTTGGTATTGTAGAGTTTTATTTATTTGTTTATTTATTTTAGATCATGGCATCATTACACTGCTAAGGGTTTTCCTTATTGTGCGTCGTGTTGTTTTGCAGTTTTATTTAAGGTATCAAAGGGTATGAGTTTTTTTCGTCGTTTCCTGAAAGTAGGGTTTTTTTGAGATCATGGTATCATCATTACACTGCTTATGTATGTTTTTCCTTATTGTGTGTCGTGTTGTTTTACAGATTTATTTAAGGTATGTTTAAGGTGCTTTGATTTTTTTCTATTTCTTTTTCTTGGTAAAGTTATATTTTTTTTAGATCATGGGATATGTCCACTGCTTACGATTTTCCTGACTGTGTGTTGCGATGTTTTACAGATTTATTTAGGTGTATTAAAAGGGGCTTTGAGTTTTTTTCTCTCTGTTTTGGGTACAAATACGGAAGTGGCCGTTGCTTGTCTTCGATGATTTAGTGCACTTTATTTTTTTTGGTGATCATGAGATCTTGGCACTGCTTGGGTTTTTTCTTGAATTTCTGGGGCATTGTTTTGGAGATATAACCATTTAATGACAAATGTCACCTTGTGTCGGTGTAGATATTGGTACACAAGTTTTTCATTTGGTTCATTTTCTTTTTATTTAGTGTGGAAGTTGTGACATAATCTGTTGCCAATGACCTCAAGAATACAGACCGTTATTTCATTTAATACAGTAGAGGCTGTTTTCTACATCTTTAGGCTATACATGTCTGCTGTATGTCTACTGACAGGTGTTACTGAAAACTGTGTCTTTGTATGGCTGCTCAGATATTTTCTGATTGCTGTCGGTGTTATTCTGTACAGTGTCCAATTTTTAAAGAATTACAGGCTTGAGTGAACAGACAAAGTTCAGTCTATGAAGGTAACGCAAAATCTAAGCAATGAGGTCCATATTGGAAGTTATTGGGCAGTTGGTCGATGGGGTACTGTACTTAAAGTTTTCCATTTTCCCTTACTCGCAGAGTAAGCCTAAATTTTTAAATTTTTTTGCTTACTCGTGGAGGAAGCCTACAAACTACTTTTTTGTTGTTGTTGTTCTTACTGGTGAGGTAGGAAAGGTCTATGGAGAAACCTAGAAAGGCGTTTTGCGTTTAGTTAAAGTACAGGGATTTTAGGATATGATATTTATGATATATTTATTAGAAAGAAAATGGAAAAAAATAAATAATGAGCATGTTAAACAGTACAGAAAATGATTTCAAACGAAATATAGCGTATTTATTTTAATCTTTCTCGTTGGTGAACAGGCTCTATATGTTCGTTGATTTTAGCACATTTTGATTTATGTTAAGTTAGAAATATAATGTTTACAACTTACGCGTGAGGGGAAAATCTTACACGTGTCCAGAGTAAGCTGGAGGTCGGATCGCGCCTTGTTCTGTTATAGCTTGAGAAGTGGTTATTCTTGCGGTATTTGTGTTTGTTGTTGATGTAATTGTTGTTCTTGCGACTTGGCCAGATGCGTATTCATGGTCAAAATCTGAAATCTGTTTGTAAGTGCCAGACATCACAATTCTCTCTCTCTCTCTCTCTCTCTCTCTCTCTCTCTCTCTCTCTCTCTCACCTCATCCTAATTGCTAGTACTACAACTCTCTCTCTCTAAACAGCAACAGTATGAAAGAGTTTGAAAGACATCTAGACATAATAATTAGGACACTAAATGAATAGCAAAACCAGCTCCTAGAGATAAGTGAGCGCATAATGTCTCCTCGGATGGACTAATAAACTTTGAGACATCCTAACCCTTGTTAGTCCTTGTAACTCTCTCTCTCTCTCTCTCTCTCTCTCTCTCTCTCTCTCTCTCTCTCTCTCTCATTAGAATCCAGCTGAAATTGGAAATGTTAATTTCCCTGGACACTGAGGGACTCACCTGAGAGGTAATTACTTCCGGTGTAGGGCAGGTAATCAATGTTTAACTCCCTTGATTCCATGTTTTGGATGTCAAAAGGAAATTGAAGTTAGGTTTTTATTCAAATTCTAAATATTACTTTTTCCGTAACTTCAGGTTTTTATTCAAATTCTAAACATTACTTTTTCCGTAACTTCTAAGCATTTTTTCCTTTAACTTCTAAACATTCCCCCCCACCCCCATAACTTATAGACATTTTCCCCGTAACTTCTAAACATTTTCTCACCGTAACTTCTGAACGTTTTCCCGTCGTAACTTCTAAACATTATTTCCCGTTTGATTTTGTTGTTATGTATTATTCGGTATCTTTTGTTTCAGTTCTCGTTATTTATTGCGTTTGTGATAGAAGCGATTTACATATATATTATATTTATATATATATATATATATATTGATGATATTTTTATTTATTTCGATTTTTTTATTTGCCCAATACTGTAAATATTTTCTGGAAAGTTTTGCTTTACGTTTAGAAGTAATTATATATATATATATATAATATATATATATATATATATATATATGATATATATATATATATATATATGTATATATACATGTGTATATGTATATGATTGTGATAACGTATTTTTATTTATTTACCTATTTATTTATTCATTCATCTGATGAATCATCATCAGAAAAAGTGAAGTTTGCATAAAATAAACATATATACGAAGGACAACTCATCCATTCAGAACACTTTCTCTCTCTCTCTCTCTCTCTCTCTCTCTCTCTCTCTCTCTCTCTCTCTTCTCTCTCATAGTCTCGAATTCACTTTCTACAGAACTATAACACTATGGTTATTGCACGTGAGTAATTAAGCCTCCTGCAAAGAATTGCAGGTTGTAAAAAGTCTTTATTGCTCTCTCTCTCTCTTCTCTCTCTCTCTCTCTCTCTCTCTCTTCTCTCTCTCAGATGCGCACACAGTGAAATTTCGTATTCTGTGTCAGTTTACGATGCGATACAGAGAGAGAGACGTCCTGGTACTTGTTTTTTTTATCATACATATAGATAATCTATTCGGTGAACATTATTTATTCAAGTGTAATAATAATAATATAATAAAAGTAATGGCTATCTCAGCACCGTTACGCTTGTAGAGAGTATTCTCTATTTTCCGATTAGCGGTCTTTTCTATGCTACTTAAACAGAAAAGGCCGCTATTCGGAAAACAGAGGAATCTCTGCAAGCGTAACGCTGCTGAGATAGCCATTACTCTAGATAAAGTATGCTTGAGAGAGGGTCTGCCTCCCAAATACATTGATAATAATAATAATAATAATAATAATAATAATAATAATAATAAAATAATAATAATATAATAATAAAAACTATAAATTGGTTTTCAGTGATAGTTTGGACTCAGTGGTATTTTACTAGAAATATTTCATCTATCTATATATCTATCTATCTATCTTCCACACACACACACACACACACTTTTTTGTCCAGGCTTACCTCAGTCTTACGTACATGAATAACCAATAGTTTTTTTTTTTTTTTTTAGTTTATCTCGACATTATATTGCAGCCAGTCGTAAATCCATTGCAATTTTTGCAGCTAATCATAAACGTAAACAATATGCAATGGCGGTTCCGTATGGGTCTAATGGTTTAATGGTCCATAATATAACATTTTGGTGACCTTTCGATCGGCCTAGTATGGACACGGCTTACTGAGGTTTATCCTTTCAACAAATCATTTAAATTTTCTCAAAGAAATCTTTGTTTATGGCAGCCATTCGGTGACATTTATATGTGTCTCCAGCTACTTTAGAGAAGAAGAGAATATTTATGGTCCATTTAGAGCTCTATAATTCACCTCTAGGTTTAACGGTTGCAGGTAGAGGAAGAAGCAGCAGAAGAAATATGGGTGGTATTTTATCGGTCTGTTGAAGGATTTGTTCAGAGTTGTGGCGAATTTTTGCGATATATTGGCGTTAGGCTCATTTGACGTTTGTTGCTCGTGTATGTTTTTAAGTTTTGACGTTTATTGCTCGTGTATGTTTTTAAGTTTTGACGTTTATTGCTCGTATGTATTTTGTAATATATATATATAATATATATGTATATATATATATATATATATTATATATATATATATATATATTTATATATATTTATTTATTTTTATTTATTTATTTATTTATTTATTTATTTATTTATTTAGTATGTATTCAAGTTTGTATTAGTCCTAAATCTCGTTTAGGCCTGTGACTTGTATTTTTAACGTAACTTAAACACAGACAAGTTTAGAATCTAGGATAACTTTTAATTTTAATATGTAGGCTTATATATGTGTGTATGCGTGTGTGTGTTTGTGTATGCGTGAGAGAGAGAGAGAGAGAGAGAGAGAGAGAGAGAGAGAGAGAGAGAGAGAGCCTATAGATTATTATAGGTACCCAATGATAATATATAAATCCCATTTTCTCTCATACGTGAGCGAAACAAAGATGGAGGACTCATGTATTTCAACCAAACCCTCTCTTTAACCACCTAAACTTTTTACAATTATAAAAATATCTATTTACCACGTATCGAGCATGATTCAATTTCCCATGATATTTAAGCAAAACATCCGCACTATATATCGACAGATATATATCAAAATATGTCTTTACCTTTACCAATGTCTAAGGAAAGCTTTTTCCCCCAGACCTTGGTCCTTTACACAGCTGGGCGTAGGTTACTCGAGGCCAAGAAGGTTATTTTCTCTCGACCATTAATCGCATAAACAGGTGTAATTGTTCTAATCACACCTGTTTTTGGGATTATCAGTTTTAAAGAGAACATAAGTTATAGAGAATCGTTTAACATCGGAGGAACACAGGACGAATGGCTTAAGTAAAATTTAAATCTTTGCCATTATAGTTTACTGGTTTACTGGTTTTAAAGGTAAATTTATGATACTTTTCACCTGCTTGAAGTGAATTTTAGTAATTTTCATTTATTACTAACAAATAAGGCAAGTAATGAAAATTAAAGCGTGGAAAATTAGAAGGGCACCTAATGCTGAAAAGTGAAAGTCAAATTGAAAATTAACATATAAAGTACAGACATCGAAAATTGTAGACTTTCTGTTTAAATAGGTAATTGTATTTCATTATTATTATCTTTATTATCTGTCACATTTATATGTAGTATATATATGTGTTTGTGTGTGTATGTATATATATATATATATATTAATATATATATAATATATATATATATATATATAAGACACGCAAGAATGTGTGATGTATGTACAATAAAAAAGCATTGATTTCCGTTCCCGTGAGAATAGCCACTGTGTTCCAGCTTATAGCGAAGGTTTACAATTGTCTCGTGACGTCACGCTCCATACGAGGTCAAGCAGTTATAATTGAAAACTATAAAAAAAAAATTAACGTTTTTAAATGCGTGACCTGGAGGTCAGGTTGATAATTGCCAAGAGAAATGTAATTACTCGAGTTTTAAAACTGCTTTTAATCTTTTGTCTGCTTATTAGCCGAAATAGTCCTTGTTTCTCTTGTGAGTTAACATACTTTATATACATCCTCTGAAGATGTGTATACAATAAATACACGAAAGGTTTCTTTCAATTCAACCTAATTCTTGTATTTGTAGTGAATTTGAATACAACGTTAGAGTAATGATACCATTATATATATATATATATATGATATATATATCTTATATATATAATATATATATATATTAATATATATAATAATATACTATATATATATATATATTATTTTATATTAATTATGTATGTAATATACATACAAACATACATACATACCATACATACATAACATATATAGATATATATATATATATATATATATATATATATATGTGTGTGTGTGTGTGTATGTGTGTGTGTGTGTATAATGACTCCATTTAAAAAAAATAAAAAATATACATACAAATAATAAAACTTAATAAAATATGAAACACTCTAGTATCTTGATATTCTATATATTAATGTGTACACACACACACACACACACACACACACATACACACACACATATATATATATATATATATATCTATATATATATATATATATATGCGTGTATATAAACTAAATAAAAAATTAAACACTCAAATAACTCAATATATATATATATATATATATATATATATATATATATATATCTATATATATATATATATATATACACGTATATAATATTTGGAAGATAAGGTCTCTGCTTCCATCAAGCTAAAAGCCATCACGTCGATTGCCCGTCTTTGTTCTCAAAATTGCAAAGCATTGAGGGGGGGATGAATCACATCCCTTTTACAATTGGGCGACCCCAATTACGATCCTCAAAGGGGGAGTGGGGAACAAAATGATTAATGCTCTCTCTCTCTCTCTCTCTCTCTCTCTCTCTTCTCTCTCTCCTTCTAAAACAAAATTATGAATCGTTTCAAAAATTGGAGGTAAAAAGGAAACAAATATAATGAATGCGCTCTCTCTCTCTATCTCTCTCTCTCTCTCCTCTCCTAACCAAAATTATGACGTTAAAATGGAGGAAACAATATAATGAATGCGTCTCTCATCTCCCTCCTCTCTCTCAACCGCTCAAACTCTCTATCTCCTCTAACAAAATTATGATCGTCAAAATGGAGGAACAATATAATGAATGCGCTCTCTCTCTCTCTCTCTCTCTCTCTCTCTCTCTCTCTCTCTCTCTCTCTCTCTCTCTAACAAAATTATGATCGTCAAAAATGGAGGGAAACAATCTGGGAATGCGCTCTCTCTCTCTCTCTCTTCTCACTTCGGCTCTCTCTCTTCTCTGTCTCTCTAACAAAATTATGGATCTCAAAAAGGGAGGAACAATATAATGAATGCCGCTCCTCTCTCTCTCTCTCCACTCTCTCTCTCTCTCTCTCTCTTCTCTTCTCTTTGTGCTAGTGGTGCTGGGAGAAGGGAGAAGACCGACTGTATAAAAGACCCCCTTTATTGATCCCACCTATTTCCGCATTCTCTCTCTCTCTCTCTCTCTCTCTGCATTCTTACACAGGAAGGGGTTTCACCTAATTACCTTATGCGGCTTTTTCAACATGAATTCATTTTGACATAGACCTTACAAAATACTTAATAATGATAATAATAATAATAATAATAATCATTACTTTATACAGGAGAATAACGATAAGAATAATGATAATCATACCAATTATTATTATTATTATTATAACATATCAATATAACATTAGCTACCAAACAAATGGAGTAACCTCGATTCCCATCACAAAGACACTGCGACAAAGAACAATTCAAATGGAAAACAAACATAATTAACACGAGAATAGCGTGTTACTCTAACGCCCAGATACCACCAACTAAAACAACAACAATAATACAACAACTACAACCACTGAGGCTGTTTAATGAGATATATATATATAGATATATATATATACTATATATATATAGTGTATATACATATATTATATATATATATATATATATATATATATATAGTATATATTATGGAGATGCAATCCACAATGATGTAAAATCCTTCTGTAGTTAAAATAAATATTTTTCTTGTACAGGAACTTATAGCTTTCGACCATCAGCTGTGGTCTTGTTCACTAGAATGATATATATATATATATATATATATATATATAATATATATATATATATTATATATATATATATATATATATATATATATATATGTATATATATAATATATATATATATATATTATATATATATATACATAACTACCAAAACTGACCTTTTCAAAGTTATGCCTACCAGGAGACAAATGACGTCACCAGGGTACTGTCTAGTATTCTTATAACTGCAGTCTTAATACGTGAATGTAGATGTGTATTTTGTGTTACGTATACTTGTCTTAATATTGATCAAACTATTAGAAGCAAGTAATACTTTGAAATGAATATTGTTCGCGTTAAGACAGTCACATGCAACGCAAGCATTATCGAAACTGCAACAAACCTGAATTACTAAGCCCCAAATTCGCTCAGCCTGATAAATGCGATTTACAAACCGTAATGAACAGGAGATTAAACTCTCAATCCTTCTCATTACTTTCTCCTAAGTATATTTTTTTTCCGCGAAAACAAAAGAAACAGTTCAGGTAATGCGCCTTCATATTTTTCCAGGAGTTTGCTGGAATAAATTACATAGCCCGAGTTACATTCTCAAGTCACGGTATCCTGCAGTATCGTAGGATATGTAGGATATGCACTTTTGTGGTCCTGTATTGACACAGGATTGTTTCAGTGAATTGTAGAGATTTAAAGAAAAATGGCCCAATATTGCTAGCAGTTTGCGGTTTTTTTTTTTGCGTATTAAATCATTTTAAATTTGGTAAAACTTACTTTTTATTTCGGTTTTTCCATATTAAATCATTTTGATATTGGTAGAAATGTTATTTTTTGTTGTAAATAACCCTAGATGGTTTTTTTTTTACCCACCCAACAGGTTTGAATGGTAAACTTTACTTTCCCAAAAGGTTTGAATGGTAAACTTACTTATTTATACCACACCTATTGTGAAAAGTCAAAGAATTATATAAGTATTTAGAAATGTTATGAAGAATAGTTTGATTCTTTCAGAAATAATGATTATACAACAGTTTTAAATAAGTAGCCTTCAGTGACCTTTGATTTTGTCTCCATTTGCAAATGCAGGCGATTCAAAAACATTTTTAGTTTTTCCCTACGACATTATATCGTAACCGACTTATTTGAGTGATCATTGACTTTGCGACGCAACAGATGAATGAATATGAATAAATTCGATGAAAAATCAGTAATAAGATCCTCCATGTAATATGTAATTTACTGAGATTTTAGCGCAGGGGTCTTAGAAGCCGGAATTGGTGACCTTCAACTCTGCGACATCATTTCTAAAGGCGGCCGAATAATTGAGCTCCCAGCTGAAATGATAGACCATGCGTCTGTGTTCCCAGAAAGTGACATGACGCTCCTACGTTTTAGTGCAAGACACTTTGATTATATACACTGTAATGCTCACAGTTGCGTGCTCGGGTGTGAAATAGCTAGCTCCTGGATCCTGGCTCCTCCTCGGGGTTCTCATAGTGGCTCCAAGTGGCTCCAGGTTGCTCCGTCTGGCTCTTCTGGCATTCTCCGTGATCTGCTAATGTTTGCGCGTTGCGTGTCGGTGGAATTTTATGATTTCTGCTTAAGACCGAGCATTATTTTTTATTCACTTCTCTTGGCCAAGGTCAACAGACCTGTCCTCTGGAGTCACGGCGGTAAATATTCGTGCATTATGGCCTCGTGGGTTGTAGTTTATTTATTTATTTATTTATTTATTTATTTATTTATTTATTTATTTATTTATTTGTGGATTTAGCTTCATGTCCTCAGGGATTCAAAGTTATTTGTTTATTTTTCTACTTATTGCAGGGTATTCGTACTTTAAAAAAAAAGGAAAATATGGTTTAGTGTGTGAAAGGTTTTGAGGGAAGTTAGCTAGCTATCATTTATCAGAATAATTAGGCGCGCATTTTTTTCACGCGGGAAATCTTGAACGGATGCTGTTGAATTAGAAAGACGTGAATAATGCGCACGAATATTTAAAACCCATTTAATCATCTTTTAGTGATGTATTTAAATTTATGTTATTTAGTTATGCAATCAGTGGCCTTTGCAATTGATTATCTCAAATTGAAATGGAATGGCGTCACTTTGCGATGTTGAATCTTTATCTCTCATGCCTGAAATTAATGAGAAGCAATACTTATTCTCTGGAATGGGAGATTGGTCTTCAGTTAGTAAGAATATTCTCAGAATCACAGCGCGTATGAGATTTTTGGAATCCAGTGAGAAAATAAGTTCTCGTGAAATACTTAAGTTTGTTTTCTTATTGGAAAGTGTGATTTCACTTATTTAAAGGTTTTGTATAATGTTTCATTATTTATCAAGGGATATTTTTTTATCACTGGTACGTATAAACAGGAGTTTTTGAAATGATTTTATCATTGTTGCTTTTGTATAAGGTAAACAATATTTGTCATTTTGACTTTATGACATCAGAGATACTCTCTTTAACATGCAAGCAATGTATATATATAAATATATATATATATATATATATATATATATATATATGTTACGCAAAATGTGGATAATTGCCAAACTGTGTACATTTTGCAATTAATTTTTGCCTATGTGTACAATTTGCGGCGCTCGGTGCCTGCAAATTGTACACAATAGGCAAAATTAATTGCAAAATATACACATTTGGCAATTATCCACATTTTGCGTAACATATATATATATATATATATATATAAATATATATATAAATATATATAGAGAGAGAGAGAGAGAGGAGAGAGAGAGAGAGAGAGAGAGAGAGAGATTAGGACTTGAGACGTTTACATGACCTTCTAGAATACAATTAAAGTTTATATAGATAAATTATTTAACCAATTGATTCTAGATGAGGCACGGAATAAAAATGACCATAAATGCTGTTTTCATTGTTTATATAAAGAACGTGGTTTTCTTAATGAATCATCAAATTCCTTTTATATTTAGAACCAAGACAAGTTTTCTAGGCAACTTTTTTTGGATTACATTCATCAAACGAGGCAGCATTTCTCTCTCTCTCTCTCTCTCTCTCTCTCTCTCTCTCTCTCTCTCTCTCTCTCTCTCTCTCATAACATTCTGAAAACGTACCAGAAATCAAACGAGTCTCTCTCTCTCTCTCTCTCTCTCTCTCTCTCTCTCTCTCTATTACATAACATTCTGTAAACACATCACCAAGAAAAAAAAATCCCCGAAGTTATCGTTCACGCAAAAGCACGAGATCTTTCAAAAATATATACGATAGTTTAAGTTAGAACTCCAATAAAGGTCATTTTAATGAAGCGGACTATAGGAGGTTCGCCCTAGCGGATCATCGACACGAACCCAGAGGGCAGGTCAGCTCGTAGAATGATCGATGAAGTTAGTCTTGTCTTTTGCCGTAAAATAAGGGAAGGATTTTTTTTTTTGGAGGGGGGGGGGGTGGGGAGGGGGGGGGGGGGGTTTATTTCCACAGAATGGCGGTAGGGGTGTCTTAGGTCCCATTGTGAACCGTTGCCGCGTATGGACGAGACTGCTTACTATGGTTTGTTGGAAGTTGCACTAATACTTGGTCAACGATAAAGTACAAAAGGGGATTGTATCAGCGTTGAGACTCTCTCTCTCTCTCTCTCTCTCTCTCTCCCTCCCTCCCTCCCTCCCTCCCTCCCTCTCTCTCTCTATCTCTCTCTCTCTCTCTCTCCCTCTCTCTCTCTATCTTCTCTATATATATATATATATATATATATATATATATATACATAGTATATGTATCACATACATACATATACTTTTGTGGCAAGGTTTAGATATACGCATTGAGTTGTGATAACCGTTTTAATTTGTAATATATTTGGACAACAAGTTTGTTTTTTGGAATGAATATTCCATCTTTTAATTTCGAAAAATAAAAACTTGTCGAAATTTAACTAGATTTATTATTTTTTTAATATTAATGGATGATAAATTCAGGACTATTTCCCCTTTGAGCAGACTTTTTTTTTATTTGAATTCATTTGAATTCACCTGAATTCCGACTCAAGTTCGCTTCCGTAGTTGGATGAAATATGAGTTAATATTAATAAAATTGAAATGATAGACATTTTTTTCGTACAGACCAACTCATAGTGATATAATTATCCAAACAAGTTCAGAAGAGAATGATCACATCCTGTTGGGTCAAGCTGGGTCAGACATCAAAGCAACTCGAAAACAAATCATTTTGAAAGAACGACGTAAATTATACCTTGTTTTGGCATTAGAACGAATAATAAATTTAAAGATTAATTATATAAGATTAACTCATATAAGGCGTAGTTTTTTTTATTATGGAGTTTTACAGTAAAATAATGGTTATATTTTGCTTGAAGTTAGGGTCATCTTCGGCACGGAAAGCAATTAAAATGCGCTCTCTCTCTCTCTCTCTCTCTCTCTCTCTCTCTCTCTCTCTCTCTCTCAGTCAAGATTACATACCAAAGTCTCATTCCGAGTCAAGAGTGTTTGCACATTTTTGTTTGTTTGTGTGTGTGTCTTATAAAGTCTCTCTCTCTCTCTCTCTCTTCTCTCTCTCTCTCTCTCTCTCTCTCTTGCTTGGTGAGACGTACCCGCGTGAAGTCACAATAATCAACAGATATAAACCCAAGTTTAAAACATACGACTAGAATTTGAGAAATATCTAGAAGTGTTTCGTGAACTATCGGTGATAAGATTAGTGTGAAAATAGTAGGATAAAGCGTCTTCTAAGTTAGTTTTATCAAGTGTAATACTATAAATCAGAAACAAGATGGCAGTTAAGTTCCAACTGCGGGAAAAAGGTGGCGTAATTTGGCGTGTTTAGCAGATTCGCAATACGATGAGGTAGCAGGAAGGGAACTGGCATTTCTCATCATGAAATCAGCAACAGTCCTAACCAAAAGATATCAAAAGCATTCATAGATATATTAGAAGGATATAATCCTTCAAACTGGAACAAATCTAATGAAAACATCTTGAAAATAATTGAAGAAGTTCCAAATAAAATCCAAGTGGTCAAGAGGACTCATAAAGAAAATATACATAAACCAACATATTCCGACAAAGAAAATGAATAAGGTGAATCTTGTGAATATACTAATTGATGCATTAGGGAAAAAGAATGCCAAAAGCATGCAAACTGTGTAAGGTTTGGTATAGCATAGTCAATCCACAAAACCTAATCAGAAAATGTGCTGCATGCAACATTCCGACCCATCCACAGTGTGCTGAGGTAATACAAGATTTGAGAAAAGATACAAGAATTTTTGTTCAACATGTCTATCATGATAGACAATGTTATTAAATCAAGATTGAATGTACAAATAGTTGAGGATGAAGAAGAAGAGGAAGAGGAAGAAGAAGAAGAAAAAGAAGAAGAGGAAAACGGAAGAGAAGAAAACAAAAAATGAAATGACAGAAAAAAAAAAAATAAGGAAAACAAAGAACAAGTAAAAGTAAAAGTAGGATGCAGAGATACTCATTGATACTACATATGAGGCAATAAAGCAGCATACCTACGAAGAAATAAATTACGATATGACAACAGAAAAGCAAATCCCGAAGGAGGCTCTACCCAGATCTATACAATGACGGGAAAGAGGAAAAAATAGGACCAAGAAAGACAAAAAAATCTGCAACCTTTTGAAAAGAGGGAATTGCAGATTTGGAGAAAGATGTTACTACAAACATCCTAAGATATGTCAAAACTATGAAATATATGGTAAATGTGCATACTTAGATGGATATGGGGATGATTGCAGAGATCTGCATCCAAAAATATGTAAAAACCATAAAAGAAGGAAAAGGATGTAAGTTCGACAAAAAATGCAAATATATGCACCCTGTAGCCATGAATCATAATCAAATAAATAACCAACCAAGTAATAAAATCCAAAATAAGAAAGAAACAAATAAAGAGAGAAATCAAGAATATCAGGTAAAAGAGAAAAGCAAACCACCAATGAGATATGCAGAGATGTCAGCAAAGAATTTCAAAGCATCAGCTCCGAAATTCTACTCAAGAGATAATAACTGTATTTATTATGCAAGAGGATATTGCAGAAAGAAACTGGACGAAAATTGCAGATTCAGACACAAAATGAATAATTATGATGAAGGAAGATCAAATATTATGGAAAAGTTGGATTTTTTAATGTCAGAATTCTGGAAATGAAAAAAAGAACAACATACCAGAACAGGAAAGAGACATGGGAAAATCCTTATTACTATCAGTATTAAATGAAGGAGAAAACACGCAAACCATCATAGTGATGAATGCGCAGGGTTTAGTTACGAGTAACTCAAAAAAGAAAAATAGAGTACTTAGAAGAACTAACCCAAAATGAAAAGAAAATAGATATAATGAATATAAGTGAAACTGGTATTCCCAAGAGACTGGGAATGATGATCAAATAAAAGGGTTCCAAACTTATAGATCAGATAGAAAAAATAGGAATCAAGGGGGAACCGCAATATATGGGAAAGACAAAAAACAAGGAAAAATATATGAGAAATATAGTAACTCAGAATGTGAACTAATAGCGGTAGAATTTGAATCTGAAAAATTGATGAACATAGTAATATATAGACCTCCTAATACTAAAGAGTTTGACTTAATAATTGAAAAATTGGATGATATATGTAGAAATCACAAGGACTGGACTATTCTCCTATCTGGTGACTTCAACTTTCCTTTCGTAGAATGGAAAGAAAGGAACGAATAGGAGATTGTGGTTGTACTTATACATATAAAAAAGAGAGTAATAGTAGTGCAGAAGATAAGAGGCAATTTGAAAAGCTATTAGATATGCTACTAGAATACAACATTCAACAAATAAATCACCTGCCAACAAGAAAGGAAAATACTTTAGACCTAGTATTTGTGAACGAGATGAATTATGTTAAAGAAATAATAGTTTATAATGCGAGTATTTCAGACCATAATGTCATAGAATTACAACAGTTCATTCCAAGCAAGTGAAATAGAGATAAGCAAGAAATGAAAAAGTGGGAAGGATATGGAAAATACAACTTCTACAGTAAAAATATAAAATGGTCAGAAATTAATGAAGAATTAAACAAAGATTGGGATACATTTTCGTAAGTGATGACATAAGGGTAAATACGGAGATATTATATAAAATATTGGAGATAATAGTGGAAAAATATATACCGAAGAAGAAAAGTAAACATCATTCATGCATACCAAGAGACAGAAGAATCTTGTTCCAGAAAATCAGAAAGTGGAAAAAAAGGTCTTGCAAAAGAAAAAAATGCATGGAAAGTTATAGAACTAAAAAGTAAGATAGAAAATGCAGAACAAAAGATTATACAATCAAAAGAAAATGAAAAAACGGGACTTGGAAGAAAAAACCCTATTAAATATCAAGCAAAACCCCAAAACCCCAAACTATTATACTCATATGCGAAGAAGATGAATAAAAGAAGAATAGAAATAGGCCCTCTGAGAATTGAAGGGAGATTAACGAATGAAAAAAAGGAAATTTGCAACATACTGGCAGAACGATATAAGAGAGAATTCACCCCTAGAATAGATAATGAAGATAATGATATAGAAGAATAAGGGATGAAAATAGTGAATATTTAGCTGACATAGATATTAATGAAGCTGATATTGTGCAGGCTATTAATGAAATTAAAAATGGAGCTGCTGCAGGGCCTGATGGAATTCCTGCTATTTTGTTAAAGAAAGTAGTTCATTCTATCGCAAAGCCACTTGCAATATTATTAAGACAAAGTGTAGATACAGGCAAGATATATGATGAGCACAAATTAGCGTATATTACCCTACTTTCAAAAGTGGATCAAGACTAGAGGCAAGTAATTATAGGCCTGTGAGTCTAACATCACATATAATGAAAGTGTATGAAAGGGTAATGAAGAAAAATATTATGAAACATTTAATAAAAAATAATTTGTTTAATAAAGGACAACATGGTTTCGTACCCGGAAAAAAGTACACAAACCCAACTGTTAGTCCACCGTGAAAACATATTTCAAAACTTCAAAAATGTGAAAAGCGGGAAATGAAAACAGATGTGGTTTATTTAGACTTTGCAAAAGCTTTTGATAAAGTAGACCATAATATATTAGCGAAGAAAATTAGAAAACACAATATCGTGGATATAAAGTAGGAAGATGGTTAAAAAGAATTTTTACACAACAGAAAACAGATAGTTATTGCAAACGACGAGGAAATCGGATGAAGCCAAGGTAATATCCGGTGTGCCGCAAGGTACGGTGTAGCTGCAATACTGTTTGTTATTATGATTGAAGACATAGACAATAATGTTAAGGATTCGGTAGTGAGTAGTTTCGCAGATGACACAAGAATAAGTAGAGAAATTACTTGTGATGAAGATAGGAACGCTCTACAAAGAGACCTTAACAAAGTATATGATTGGGCAGAGGTAAATAGGATGGTATTTAACTCTGATAAATTTGAATCAATAAATTTATGGAGACAGAGAAAGAAAGCTATATGCATATAAGGGGAATAATAATGAGGACCATTCACAAATAAGGAAGCAGTTAAAGACCTTGGTGTGATGATGAATAGGAACATGTTATGCAATGATCAAATAGCAACTCTGTTGGCAAAATGTAAAGCACAAAAATGGGAATGTTGTTACGGCACTTCAAAACAAGAAAAGCTGAACACATGATTATGCTTTATAAAACATATGTTCGTAGTCCACTTGAATATTGCAATATGATATGGTACCCACACTATCAAAAGGATATTGCACAAATAGAGAGTGTACAAAGGTCCTTTACAGCTAGAATAGAAGAAGTTAAGGACCTAGACTACTGGGAAAGACTACAATTCTTAAATACTATAGTCTGGAAAGGAGAAAGAGAACGCTACATGATAATTCAGGCATGGAAACAGATAGAAGGAATAGCAGAAAATATCATGGAACTAAAAATATCAGAAAGAGCAAGCAGAGGTAGATTAATAGTGCCCAAAAAATATACCAGGAAAAATAAGGAAAGCACACAGGACATTAATCCACTACGCACCAGCATCGATAATGCAGCGTTCTATTCAATGCGTTGCCAGCTCATCTGAGGAATATATCAGGAGTGAGCGTAGATGTGTTTAAGAATAAGCTCGACAAATATCTAAACTGCATCCCAGACCATCCAAGATTGGGAAGATGCAAAATATACCGGAAGATGTACTAGCAACTCTCTGGTAGACATTAGAGGTGCCTCACACTGAGGGACCTGGGGCAACCCGAACAAGATGTAAAGGTCTGTAAGGTAAGGTAAGGTCTCTCTCTCTCTCTCTCTCTCAAGATTACATACCACATTCCCATGCAAAGTCAAGAGTGTTTGCACATTTGTGTTTGTTTGTGTGTGTAATAAAGCTCTCTCTCTCTCTCTCTCTCTCTCTCTCTCTCTCTCTCTCTCTCTCTCTCTCTCTCTCCCCGTGTAATTTTCGCCAGAGCAAATTCAGTTCTAATGGGTAATGAGTCGCATGAGGCTTTTGTTTAGGCGGCCGGTTGATCTAACGTGACGCCGGATTTTATGTCAGTTTTGCATGACTCTCTCTCTCTCTCTCTCTCTACAGTAAAAATATAAAATGGTCAGAAATTAATGAAGAATTTAACAAAGATTGGGATAACATTTCGTAAGTGATGAATAAGGGTAAATACGGAGATATTATATAAAATATTGGAGAAAATAGTGGATAAATATACGAAGAAGAAAAGTAAACATCATTCATGCATACCAAGAGACAGAAGGATCTTGTTCCAGAAAATCAGAAAGTGGGAAAAAAAGTCTTGCAAAAGAAAAAAATGCATGGAAAGATATTGAACTAAAAAGTAAGATAGAAAATGCAGAACAAAAGATTATACAATCAAAAGAAAATGAAAAACGGGACTTGGAAGAAAAAACCCTATTAAATATCAAGCAAAACCCCAAAAAAATCTATTATACTCATATGCGAAGAAGATGAATAAAAGAAGAATAGAAATAGGCCCTCTGAGAATTGAAGGGAGATTAACGAATGAAAAAAGGAAATTTTGCAACATACTGGCAGAACGATATAGAGAATTCACCCCTAGAATAGATAATGAAGATAATGATATAGAAGTAAGGGACGAAAATAGTGAATATTTAGCTGACATAGAAATTAATGAAGCTGATATTGTGCAGGCAATTAATGAAATTAAAAATGGAGCTGCTGCAGGGCCGGATGGAGTCCCTGCTATTTTGTTAAAGAAAGTAGTTCATTCTATCGCAAAGCCACTTGCAATATTATTAAGACAAAGTGTAGATACAGGCAAGATTTATGATGAGCACAAATTAGCATATATCACCCCTACTTTCAAAAGTGGATCAAGACTAGAGGCAAGTAATTATAGGCCTGTGAGTCTAACATCACATATTATGAAAGTGTATGAAAGGGTAATGAAGAAAAATATTATGAAACATTAATAAAAAATAATTTGTTTAATATAGGAACAACACGGTTTCGTACCCGGAAAAAGTACACAAACCCAACTGTTAGTCCACCGTGAGAACATATTCAAAAATATGAAAAGCGGAAATGGAAACAGATGTGGTTTATCTAGACTTTGCAAAAGCTTTTGACAAAGTAGACCATAATATATTAGCAAAGAAAATTAGAAAACACAATATCGTAGATAAAGTAGGAAGATGGTTAAAGAATTTTACACAACAGAAAAACAGATAGTTGCAAACGATGAGAAATCGGATGAAACCAAGGTAATATCCGGTGTGCCACAAGGTACGGGCTTGCTAGGCTGCAATATTGTTTGTATTATGATTGAAGACATAGACAGTAATGTTAAGGATTCGGTAGTGAGTAGTTTCGCTGATGACACAAGAATAAGTAGAGAAATTACTTGTGATGAAGATAGGAAGGCTTCTACAAAGAGACCTTAACAAAGTATATGATTGGGCAGAGGAAAATAGGATGGTATTTAACTCTGATAAATTTGAATCAATAAAGTATATGGAGACAGAGAAGGAAAGCTATATGCATATAGGGGACCTAATAATGAGACAATCACAAATAAGGAAGCAGTTAAAGACCTTGGTGTGATGATGAATAGGAACATGTTATGCAATGATCAAATAGCAATTCTGTTGGCAAAATGTAAAGCAAAAATGGGAATGTTGTTACGGCACTTCAAAACAAGAAAAAGCTGAACACATGATTATGCTTTATAAAACATATGTTCGTAGTCCACTTGAATATTGCAATATGATAAGGTACCCATCACTATCAAACCGATATTTGCACAAATAGAGAGTGTACAAAGGTCTTTACAGCTAGAATAGAAGAAGTTAAGGACCTAGACTACTGGGAAAGACTACAATCCTTAAAATATATAGTCTAGAAAGGAGAAGAGAACGCTACATGATAATTCAGGCATGGAAACAGATAGAAGGAATACGAAAATTATCATGGAACTAAAAATATCAGAAAGAGCAAGCAGAGGTCGATTAATAGTGCCCAAAACTATACCAGGAAAAATAAGGAAAGCACACAGGACATTAATCCACTACGCACCAGTATCGATAATGCCGCGTCTATTCAATGCGTTGCCAGCTCATCTGAGGAATATATCAGGAGTGAGCGTAGATGTGTTTAAGAATAAGCTCGACAAATATCTAAACTGCATCCCAGACCATCCAAGATTGGAAGATGCAAAATATACCGGAAGATGTAAATAGCAACTCTCTGGTAGACATTAGAGGCGCCTCACACTGAGGGACCTGGGGCACCCGAACGAACTGTAAGGTCTGTAAGGTAAGGTAAGGTCTCTCATACAAATGAAGGCGCAAGAGCTTAGTTTATTTTCATAATTCAGGGAAGTATATCCTTATTTTGTGCGTGATTTTTCTTTGTGCAATCCTTTGGTTATTTGGAAATGGTTTGTGCTGGGGGAGGGTTTTTGGGGGAATATTAGGATATGGGTTTTTGGGGCCCCGGGTGGGTGGGTTAATTTAGACGTGGTAGAATCGTAAGGTGACCCTCAGTGTAATTATTATGCTTCCTGGTAGGGTTTCACGGGTCAAGTTGCCAGTTTGTGATTAAAGGCAGATTGGTAACTTGCTTTGGTAAATAAGCACAAACAAACACACAAGTGTATAAATGCATACATACCTGTATGCACTGATGCTTACCTGTATTCTCATATGGCAACGCATGTATTTTCTTCCTTACACGCCCACAGAACCACACACCCACACAACCGACTGGAGGGGGTGTGAGGGCGATATATCGACTTGAATAATATTTCATGTTGCCTAGGGGAGGGGGGGACGGGGAGGGGGAGACTTACCCTGTCGCATTGCGTGACTTGTCAGTTGGTCTTTAAGAGACTGCTGTGATATCTTGCCCGAAACTCGGGTCCTGAAGGCCCGTGCAATGTGTGTGTGTGTGTGTGTGTGTGTGTGAGTTGCTTACAGGACCTAAAGGTGGGGAGGGGAGGGGTCCCGGTTGTAAGGAGTGGATACGAAAGTTCATTCATAAATCTGTCATCTCGTATACGATTGATTGTTGGGCAAATCTACGTTCTTTCATTGAGGTATTGGAGGACCCGATGGTTGGTTTGGCGCTCGTATTGACTGTATTCAGGTTCTAATTGTCGTTTTCTTTGATGTTTTTGTATTACATTTGAATTTCTTCCCTTGAAATCTTTGGAAAATGTTATTAATATTATTACGTTTTCTTTTACGGAAGTGTGCTTTTGCGAAGAATGACAAAAATGGATAAATTTCTCTTATGTTTGTTATATTGTTCATAGATGTAAATATAAAAAAAAAATTGAAATATTTTTAAAAGATTCCTCCGTATCTTGTATCTTATGATGTATATGTTCACTGTTTTCGACGAGTCAATTTTTGCTTAGCTAACGAGAGAGAGAGAGAGAGAGAGAGAGAGAGAGAGAGAGAGAGAGAGAGAGAGAGAGAGAGAGATAGTGGTCGTTATCGCCCATTTTGTATATTCCGCATAAATTAAAAGATTATATTGAAAATAAATCCGGAAATTGCTAGAGAGAGAGAGAGAGAGAGATTGTTAACGCCAGCTGCTATGACACATATTTGTGTTATTCGTCAAATCATTAATAAAAACTCCATGACAGATATTGGAACGAGCAAAGAACTCAGCGATCGTGAAATTGAAGAGTACCCTACCGTGGAAAACATTAACTAACCTTGAGGAAATTTGTAAAATGACTCAATCTTTGTGAACTCAGAGCAGATAAATTATGTAATTTAACCTCAGGATAATTTTACCTTATTTGGCTGTTTTCTGATTAAGACGTCTCAACTACCGATAATCGTAAAGTCAGAGCGTGTCGTCAGTGTCAGTTTGAAGGACGGGTGACCGAATAAGTTGTCAGATTTTTTTTTTTTTTTTTTTTTTTTTTTTTTTTTTGCTGGATAAGTATACGGACTTCGTCGCTACCGCTGGAGGAAAAGAAGCAGAAAATCAGTCGAAATTTGTCGCTTGCAATGGAAGAAAAGAATTAAAAATATCCGAAATTTGTCGCCTCCAGAGAAGGAAAAGAAGGAAAACAATTCGAAATTTGTCACTTTCAGTGGAGGGAAAAAGGGAAATATCTGAAATATATCGCTTCCAGAGAAGGAAAAGAAGGAAAATGTCCTAAATTTGTTTTCCAGTGGAGGAAAAGAAGGAAAATATCCGAAATTTGTCGCTTTAGTGGAAGAAAAGAAGGAAATTTGAGCTTCCAGTGGAGGAAAAGAAGGAAAATATCCTAAATTTGTCGCTTCCAGAGAAGGAGAAGAACGGAAACTATCCGACATTTGTCACTTCCAGTGGAAGAAAAGAAAGAAAATATCCGAAATTTGTCGTTTCCAGTGGAAGAAAAGAAGGAAATTTGTCGCTTCCAGTGGAGGAAAAGAAGGAAAATATCCGAAATTTGTAGCTACCACAGCAAGAAAACGAAAGTAAACGAAAAATATAAAAACCACAAACAGGATAGTTTTTGTACAAACCGCTGCTCTCTCTCTCTCTCTCTCTCTCTCTCTCTCTCTTCTCTCTCTCTCTCTCTCTCCTCGAGACATGATATCCCAAAGGCGGAAGAAACGAAGAATGTATGGGAAATTCGCGAAGCAAAAAAGAGAAAAAAGGCGATAGAAATAAAAGGAGAGAAACGGAAACGGCAGGTAAAAATGTAGAACAAAACCCAGTCGCCACAGGGGCCCTCTCGAGTGATAAGTCCGGAATGGGTGGGAGGCGTCCGTGCATGGCGTTACAGAACTACTTATGTCCTTGTTCTTGTTCAAGGACGTTCTTACCCTGAGTAAGTGGAGGTTGGTGTATGTATATATATATATATATATATATATATATATATATATATATATATATATATATATATATATCTATATATATGTATATATACTATATATATATATATATATATATATATATATATATATGTATGTATACACGTGCATATATGTACTATATATATATATATATATATATTATTATATATATATATATATATATATATATATATATGAATATGTGCATATAAAGATGCCTTGTGAATATTGAGAGAGAGAGAGAGAGAGAGAGAGAGAGAGAGAGAGAGAGAGAGAGAGAGAGAGAGATTCCTTCTGTTTAAGATGAACACTGCTTGGCTTGTTTCCCAACGTATGATGTGCAATATAAACAAATTAATCTTTAGCATCAGTAAATGAACGTATAAACAAAGTTTTTAGCACAAGTAAATGAACGGATAAACAAAATCATTTAAGAATCAATAAATGAACGTACAAACAAAGCTATTTACCATCGATAAATGCATGAAAATATAAACTAAATATAGATTGATATATCTACGAAGCCACTGTTGCCAGTAAATAATGAACGAGCGTATAAACAGTCACTTGTAACTACAGTAAATTAACAAAACAAAAAGTTAAAAAAAAAAACAATAGACAAATGCAGCACCAACAGAAATAAGACCTACAAACAAAGTAACTTCGAATATAATTTTTAAAAAAATGCACAAAGTAATTTCCAGCAAGGTTGATTGAACGAATAATTTCCCTCTTTCGTAGACGGGTGACCTCTTTTTCGTAAGATGAATAAGATGGACTGAAATGCCACGCCTGACCTAGATCTGAAAATGAATATGTCATTGATGATGTATGATACAAGAGTCACATTCACTGGTGTATTGTCCAGAGGAGCTTCCAGGTCTTGTAGTTTTAGTATATTTACATGTAAAGCTGTTTTGCGGAATATGAATAAATCCTGTTAAAACTGTCTTCCCAGTATATATAAATCATTCTTTTAAAATTGCTTGTACTGAATTTGATCATGTTCGCAAAATTAAAACACTCGACAGTGCCTATGTTTTTTTGTTTTTCATTGTTGTTGGCGTCTGTTAATCTACACTTGCTGATTTATTTTTGTAATAATAATAATAATAATAATTATTATAACGACGCTCATAGTTCGAAGTCTTATGGCACATGTGTTGCATGATCAGAAAGTAAACGATTTAGTCCTAAAAATATCAAAATAGCCTTGTTTTCTTACAGTCAGTGATTGATAGAAGAATGATTTCGTATGTATCCTGTGCCTGCATTTTGCGTGATTTCGTATATACCCTGTGCATGGGTTTTGCGTGATTTCGTATCTCCTGTGGGTGCGTTTTGCGAGATTTCGTATGTACCCTGTGCGTGCGTTTTGCGTGATTTCGTATGTATCCTGTGCGTGCGTTTTGCGTGATTTCGTATGTACCCCGTGCGTGCGTGCGTATACGCAAAATATCCCTACTATTATCAAATTCCATTTGTCGTCTTGTAATTTGCTAAACGGGCGGTTGCATCACGCCCACACGAATTTAGGAATCGCCCAAACCGCCCATCATCATCACCTCCTTAAGGAAATGAGGAATTGCCGAAGGACCTACTTGACTGGCCTCGTTTTGTTATTATCTTGGCGTTGCGGGGAGGGTGGGTCGTAATCACTGCCCTCAGGCGGCAAGTAGAGGAAATGGTCTATATGGTGCTTGTTTAGCTTCTAGTAAGGACTATCATTATAAAAATTACATTTTAGTTATGCACATAATGTTTGTTGTGTACATTAAGCCTGTATACGAACGCTTGTCAATTAGTTGCTGTTGTATATTTTGATTTACTTGATTTTCCAGCTTACTTTTTCATTATTTCTTTTTATTTTCATCACATGGATTTATAATTTCTTCCAAGTATTCAACTATTCTCTCTCCCCTCTCTCATATACACGTATATGAACACACACACACACACACATATATATATATATATATATATATATATATATATTTATATATAAATATATATATATATATATATATATATATATATATAATATAGATATATATATGTAGTAATATATAAATCTCGCGTTTTCAAAAGGTTATTTATAGACCTTATTCATTCACTTGTTTATAATTATTTTTTAGCAAAAACTTATTTTTTCATATTCTTAATCATTCTGCTGTAATTCCAAGTTGTTGCAAGCAAGTTTATAACTTTACAACTACTTGAATACCTATAGTTTCCCAGTTAATTAATGTAACCAATAATGACATCTTCAAAACGTAGACCAAGAACAACGTCACTCCAACGTAACTCAAAGTCATCTTAGTTCCCTAACCCCAGGTCACCTTGAAACCCAAAATGTAAAGAATTGTCAAACAATAAAAGAGAGCAGTAAATCACTGACGATGTACAAACCCCGAGAAAAAGAGATGGGAAGTTGATCGATTCCTACGAAGGTCCCGTGAAGGATTTACTCGGCAGGATAGAACGCCGCAGGACTTCTGTGGTCATGTTTACAGTCCTCCGTGACTCCCGCGTAAAATAGTTTTTTTTTTTTTTTTTTTCTGGGATTCGCGCGGGAAAAATGAGGTGATGCTAAAGATCGGAGTTTTCCTCGTTTTGTTTTGGTTACATTGCGATTCTGTTTCCGCTTCTTCTTCTTCGTCTTCTTTGTTCGTGTCTTCATTCTTGAAGAAAATAAGTAGAGGTGGCTACGTTATTCTTAGTAAATTTTCTAGGTCATTTTCTCAGACATGGTGAAGAATATGATGG
The DNA here is from genome assembly GCF_015104395.2 of Macrobrachium nipponense. Lineage (NCBI taxonomy): Eukaryota > Metazoa > Arthropoda > Malacostraca > Decapoda > Palaemonidae > Macrobrachium > Macrobrachium nipponense. The sequence goes on along the minus strand of NC_061096.1, from coordinate 46,502,764 downwards.
CTACTTGAAACAAAAGTATTTCTAGTTTGTTAAGAATATTTACGCAGGCGGCAGAGATAAAGGAAAAGTATAAATAAAAAAAGGGGAAAGGGAAATACAATAAAAAACAGATAAGAAGCTTTGTTTATCAAAGCTTCAGGAAATCCTGTTTATCCTTGTTTTAGTTTTTTCTTTATAAAACTTTTCCTGTTTTATACAGGTCCTCACATCTCTGCCTTTTCTTGGCAGGAATAACTTTAATGTTAATTGATGCAATTTTTATTTCTGAGTTTTTATATGATTCTTCTACCGTAATCTTCCTTCTTGCTGATAATTATAAGCAAATGTAAGTCATTCCCTCTCGCTGATGACCTTACTCAAATATAAGTCATTCTTCTAGATGATAACTGTATGCAAGTATGTCATTCCTTTAGCTGATAACTGTATGCAAATATAAGTAATTCTTATAGCTGATAATTGTATGCAAATATAAGTCATTCTTCTAGCTGATAATTGTATGCAAATATAAGTAATTCTTCTAGCTGATAATTGTATGCAAATATAAGTAATTCTTATAGCTGATAAGTATATGCAAATATAAGTCATTCTTCTTGCTGATGACGCTATGCAAATATTAGTAATTTTTCTTGCTGACAACAGCATGTAAATTATATGTCGTTCTTCTTGTTGATGCCATTACGCAAATTTTAAGTCATTCTCCTTGCCGATAACTACATTCAAATGTATGTCATTTTACCAAACACCAACTCACCTCTCATAATCGGACTTAAACCAACACAGGCGTGCACAGGGAAGCAAAACCACAGCTAACAAACTCCTGCGAGAGAAATTAATTATAATTCCCCAAAAAGCGCCTAAGTGCCAACCACCCCCATCCGTCTTTTGACCCCCTCAAGACCTAATTAGAGAAAGAGGGCCGTGAAATAGGCCTGGAGGCCCGTAATTATGCCTAATTAATTATCATCTTATTAGTGGACCATTTGCCCTGATAATGCCTTTGGACACGATAGGGTTCCTTTGTAAGCATAGGACTCTGCCAAATCCTGCCAAGGAGAGAGATGGTCAAGGCTCCTTTGATATAACTGATATAAGTGATATAATTAATGGTAGTTTTCCATAATGATAATCATGATCTTGATAATGATGATGATGACAACGATGAGATATAATGAATAAATGCTACCTACGGTATAAGGGGTTTTGTTATGAGATATTAGAGTTATTGATTAAGCGAGAGAGAGAGAGAGAGAGAGAGAGAGAGAGAGAGAGAGAGAGAGAGAGAGAAGCGAGCGCCGTTTGTAAGACGATACATAGTAAGATAAAGGTATTTAGGTTAATAACAAGCGGCAATTGACATAATTTTGTGCCAGGAATTTGCGTGAGCGAATAAGAGTCGTATTATGAAGAATTTTTATGAATCTTATTTGAGAAAAATAGAAGAGTATTTTAACAAGGTGCTTCGAGTGTATATATATATATATATTATATATATATATTAATATATAATATTGTATGTTTTTATATATATATATATATATATATATATATATATATATATATAGGTATATACTATATGACTTACTTAAACGTATGTCTAAATCATAAGTGAGATATCATATGCCATTTAAAAATAAAAAAAGCACACACTACACCAACATCAGTTTCCTCTCTCTCTCTCTCTCTCTCTCTCTCCTCCTCATCTCTCTCTCACACACACACACACACACACCACACAGACACGTATATGTAAGATATAAAGACCCAAAATAACACATTTATGTATATGCAAATACATGTGTATGTACGTGTGTGTATATATGTATGTCCATATACATGATCATTCTCGCGTGTTTACTAACAAATGCAGCAGTAATAAATCTCTTTATGAGGCTTCCACGTAAAATATCTTCGTATAGGAGAACCAACCGTCGCGTGATTGCATACTGCAGGCAGACGAGAGCAGTTTGTGATGTTTTTTTATGTTTGCTTAGTGTCTTCGGTGATTAGGGAATATAGAACTGTTTTAGGTATATTTTTTTTTTATGATTTTTTTAAAACAGACTTTTCCACTATTTGACATTTTTGTTACTTGGTTTATTTTAGCAATAATAATAATCATAATAATAATAATTTTGCTATTATATTATTATTATTATTATTTATTATTATTATTATTATTATTATTATTATTATTATTATTATTATTATTGCTGTTTTTGTTAGTTTAATAGATATTTACTGGTAAACTAATAATTTTATTAAAATAATTGTCATATTATTACATAAATTAGTTTCTCTCTCTCTCTCTCTATTTCTAAATTAGGCTAGGTTAAAGTAGCTTTATGTACATATTAAAGGCCTTACGAAAGTGAAAGATGCAGTGCATTCTCGTAGACTCTTGCAACTCACGTACAGTAATTGGGTGAAATATTAATATAACTATTTTTAAGAACAAAGATCCTTTTCTAGCCCACGCCGGCAGGAAGCAAGGGAATGGAAAGAAAGAGAGAAAGAAAAGGAAGGTTTAACCTTTAATGTAGATATGTTTACTTATGATTATTATTATTTTCATTTATTTATTGGACTGAAACTTTACAATATATAATTTACAAGATCTTCTAAAACGAAGATCAATATATATCCCAGTCACGGTTGAGGATACGTTCAGGATACATGGTTCGTTATCCCATGTATCCCCTAATGTATCCCGCCCAAGAGGCCTATAGGGAAAGGATACAAGGATTCTCCCACGTCTTTTTTTTTTCTTTTTATACGTGAATCCCTGGAACACGATACCAAAATTCGTCCGTTTGATAATAAATATTCCTTTTTTTTCATCTCTGCTCTTTTTGTTTTCCTTTTTTGTGGATGTTAAAGAGGAATTCCGTATCTCTGTTACTTTGTGTGCGAATATGTAAGAAAAAGCAGGTCCCTAACATTCCTTAGTGTATGTTTCTTTGTGTGTGTGTGAATAAATCCGATTTATACTTCTCCTCTGTGTGCTTATATATATAATTGTGTATGCACCTTTGTGTGCTGTTTGTGTGTGTATTACGAAGTTCTGCCCTATTCTTGCTTTGTGTACGTATATGCTTATTTGCTGACTCACATTTTCTTTGTTCGTGTATATGTATATTTGTTAGTTTAAGATAATTAACCAAAGCGAATGAAATCAAGGTCTTACTTTCCCTTCGGGTATGTGTATATTTGCGTGTGTATGCGAGTGTGTGTGTAAGTATATACGTATTTGCCTTTTGCTTGTGTTTATTTGTATATCTGAAGGAAGTCACCAAACCGAATTGAAGCCAGATCTTACTTTTCCTTAGCGAACGAATGTACACGTGTATGCGTATGTGTATGTGTCTGTACCTTTTACGCGTGTATGCTTGTATATCTGAAGGCAGTCACCAAAGTCTGGCTCTCTTCTTTTGTGTATGTTTATTTGTGTGTATGCATATTGTGTATTTGTATGCGTAGGTACCTTTCGCGTGTTAGTTGAGTTTATGAAAAGAATGTCACCAGGGCGAACAAGTCAAGTTCTTACTTATCCTTCACGTATGTCTATTTGTATGTATATATACTTGAATGTGTATATGCGTATATATACGCTGAAGGAAGGACGTCTCCAATACCCACTGTCCTGTTCTCTGGAAGGCGAACTCAGGGGAATACTTCCCCACAACCTCGAACTGATGCCATAAAAGTTTTAGGGAAGGATCTGGCCTGCCATATACCTTTATGAAGCTTGTTTTATTTCTCTCCATTTCTCTCTTTAGCGACAGAATGAGGATTGAGGAAGGCATGGGAGATGCGAGGAAGAATATTCACGTTCAAAATAACAGAAAAAAACATGTGGTTTTGCTGTTAGGCGAATGTTTGGTCAATTGTTTATTTCAACAGTTTTTTGAAATGTTTATTGTTTAACCAGATAGTTTTTGACTGTTAGGCAAGAGTATATTGGATATATAATAATAATAATATTAAAACTAGAAAGATCCCTAGGGCTGATATAATTTCTGTTTTTATTTTAATATATTAGAATAGTTAGATAGCTAAATTGGTTTTAAATTATTATTATTATTATTATTATTATTATTATTATTATTATTATTATTATTATTATTATTATTATTATTATTATTATTATCATCATCTTCTCAGGAAGTTTGTGATGTCTGATACCTCCGCCCGCTCACAAAAAAATAAAAATCATTTCTACACTTGATAATTTTATTTCTATTCTCCGACTGTCCCCCGGCAAATGTTCCAAAACCAAGTAGTCACGACATTGAGGTTTTCGATTTTGGCCAAAATCGGAGTTTTTTTTTTACACATTTATGGTTGGTGTATTTCGAACACACACACACACACACACACACACACACACACACACACACACACACACACACAATTCACGCTGGTATCATAATCAGTGAGGGTTGTTGAAAAAGCTTTTTACTATAATTAATAAAAATAAAATTTTTAGTCTTAATGTTTTGAAGAGTTAGTTAAGCTTTGTCATTAACTTTCGTCCAGATGTCAAAAGTTAACATTCGTATTGTCCTCAGTTACAGATTCGCATAGTCGGATGTTTTCATTTCTCAAATTAATACTTTTTTAGACTCGAATTTCTCGTCCTTCCTAAGAATTCGCCGTTTAAGTCTAACCAAAGAACGTGAACTCCATAATAATTTTACTTTTAACAGACTTCAGAAAACTCATTGATATCCTAGTGCGCATATTTTGTGGAAAAAATTATTTAAATCAAGTTAAATTGTCTCATATTTTAGATATATTTTCATCCACTTAACATTCCCTTCTTCCGTATTCATAACCACGTGACTCCATCATGCATATATGTATTTATCTATGTACGTCAAATTAAAATAACGCGTATAATGATAGAGTTGGTATACTGGCCAATGAACAAAAGCGTAAATATTTTCGTATTAAAATTCTTGCCCACAAATTGTACGTTATTACAGTAAAGGAAAACCTCATTCATTTTCCTATAATAAGGTGACACCTGGTGTTAATGGGCGTGGAGGTGGTTTCATAATGTTTAATTTATATATGTATATGTATATATCATATTTGCATTGTATGTAGCCATCTAGCTGTGTAATGTTTAATGTATATAGCCCATTTGCCTGCATTGTATGTAGCCACCCAGATCAGAAATTATTTATAGAAGGTACCAAACAGGCCCCGCTATTCCTTCTGGCCCCAAGATAACCTCGGGTAACCTAAGAATTGGGTCAAGCGAGGATTTCTCCCAAGGAGGAACCTAAACTGGGATCATCACGCACGGCCTCTGACAACAAAAATAAAAGAAGGAAAATGTAAGTCGATTTATTTTGAATAATCTCCTGAAAGTTCAAAGCCCTAATGATGATGATGAGGAAGAAGATGAAGATAAAGATACGAAGATGAGAAATGGTAATGTTTCTCTTCCTTGTGTCTTATTTTTTTTGTTTATCGGTCAAGGAAAGGGATGATAATTGATGAAGATGGGAAGATACAAAAATGTGAAGGGAGGATTGGTTTTGTTATCTATGGTGTTGGAGGCAGACGTACAGACAGACAGACAGACATGTAGGGTTTACGAAAGAAATAGACAAGGAGGTAGATAGTAAGTAGAAATAGATTAACAAATAGATACTGCTTGACAGAGAGAGAGAGAGAGAGAGAGAGAGAGAGAGAGAGAGAGAGAGAGATTAACTTACAAGTCTTGTGTGTATGTGTGAAAGAGAGAGGTATTTAGATAAACAGTAAAAAGAGAGAGAGAGAGAGAGAGAGAGAGAGAGAGAGAGAGAGAGAGAGAGAGAGATTAAATGGCAAGTCCTTCGTATATGTGACTGAAAGAGAGCGGTAGATAGATAATTGAAAAATTAAGAGAGAGAGAGAGAGAGAGAGAGAGAGATAATACTTCTCTCTTTCTCCTCATTGGAGCAATTAACCTAAAGCATCCTCAGCTCTTACCTCTCTCTCTCTCTCTCTCTCTCTCTCTCTCTCTCTCTCTCTTCCCCAACCCCCCATTGTCTTTCACGCCAGTCGTATCCACTCTCCTCATTCATTCCTGTAACCTTGACTGGGGACAAGACAAGTCACGCTTTGCATGTTCTTGTCCATCTGCAATTTGGGGGTCCTTTGAGGTGGGGTTTGGGGGAGCGTTGGAGGTCCTCCGACCTTGAACTATCTCGTGGTCTCCCTGATATGGCCTCGTTATCATCATCATCATCTGGTCTTTGGCATCGTAAGACATCATTTTCTGTCTTCATTGTCTTTCCATTGTCTTAAATTGTCTTTACGGGGCGGATAATCTGCGTGCTTTCATGCTCAATGTTTTTGGATTTTTTTATTATTTATTTATTTTTATTTGTCTTTTAGGGGGGAGGGTCTTAATAATGTTTTTTTTTCGTTCTCGTTCTATCTTCATGAATGTCTCCTGCAGAATTATGTTTATTATGCTCATATATATATATATATATATATATATATATATATATATATATATACATATATATATATATATATATATATATATATATATATATATATATATCTGTGTGTGTGTGTGTATGTATATGTATATATATGTTGTGTGTGTGTATGTTATATATATATATATATATATATAATCTATAATATATATATATACTATATATATATATATATATATATATGTATACTTCGCAGGAATAAGTTATATACGTATAGATATATACCTTTCTCTCTCTCTCTCTCTCTCTCTCTCTCTCTCTCTCTCTGATATTATATACCATGTATCTGTATATATGCACTTCCATTTCGTTCTATCAATTTTCAAAATCTTTGTGTAATATAGATGTATCATATCTTTCCGTCGTGAAGGCTGGACGTAGACAAAATTCCAAGAAATTCCAATTTTGATATAAGCAAAGATAAAGTTGCAGTTACCTTAGAAATCCCCTGATGTTCAATATCAGTGAAATATTCTCACCTACGTCATGTGTTCTAGTTTAGAGTTGTAGGTTATGAGGACAATATGTCTTTCAGAATTGTATATCGACCTCTCTCTCTCTCTCTCTCTCTCTCTCTCTCTCTCTCTCTCTCTCTCTCTCTCTCTCAGAAGGAATTTGTTAAAAGGTACTACTGATAAATAATTCCTATTACACACATACACATAAATATTTTATATATACATACGTGTTTCGAAGAGATATTCTGTTTTATCCTCATACATAAATACACACACACACACACACACACACACACACACACAGGTAAGCGCAAGCGTGCAACAAGGCAAGACGAGATGAGGGTTGGGTTTTACAACCCTCCACCATAGCTGTGGGTTTTGTCAAGTTTTTGTTATTATTCTGTTTATGGTAATTTGGCCAGAGGTCCCCACCCCCGCCTTCCTCTACCCCCCCCCCTCCCCTCCTTCTTTGTCATCTATTGCCCCTTATCAAACTTCTTCTTCGTCTCCTTCTTGCTGGAAGCTTCTAGATACGACGGAGAAGTTTTTGTTTATTTTAGCTGTCTGGCGAAGTGTTGGTATATGAACAATTTGAGTGAGTTGTTTCTTTAGATAGTGCGCTTTTTATTAATTTATTAAAATTTATTGGATATTTTTTATTAGGTAGCACAAAATGAAAAGCTTTATTTAACGTTGAAAAAGGCAGCTTGGGTATAATTCATCTACATCAACAAAAGAGGCGTAGTAGATAACAGAATAATTAAATGGTGTAGACTGTAGAAACAAGCAATAATGCAATATTAGCAATGACACCATACTACAGGAATTAATAGGTATAGTTATCGGATTATTGTGGAATGTATCAATAATTATACCACATTCATAATTTCGGATCTCTCATTCCTGCATAGTTTACTGCTCCCTCGTGACTTCATAATTTCTGTTCCTTCATACTTTTTGCTCCTTTGTTTCTTCATACTTTCTTCTCCTTGTCTCCTTCATACTTTTTTACTTCTTCAATCCTTCATAGCTTCTGTTCCTTTCATTCCTTCATACTTTCTGTTCCTTTCATCCTTCATACTTTCTGTTCCTTTCATCCTTCATACTTTCTGCTCCTTTCATTCTTTTATATACTTTCTGCCACTTCATTCATTCATTCATGCTTCATACTTCTTCTTTTATTGATACTTTATGCTCTTTCGTTTCTTCATACTTTCTGCTCCTTCATACTTTTTGTTTCTTTGCTTCTCCATACTTTCTGCTCCTTGGCTCCTTCATACTTTTGCTCCTTCTATCCTTCATACTTTCTGTTCCTTTCATTCATTCATACTTTCGGCTCCTTCGTTCCTCTATACTTTCTATTCCTTCATTCTTCCTGCTCCTTCGTTCCTTCATACTTTCTATTCCTTCCTTGTCATAGTTTCTGCTTCTTCTTTCCTTCATACTTTCTAGTCCTTTATTTATTCATACTTTCTGCTCCATTATTTATTCATACTTTCTGCTACTTCATCCATTCATACTCTGCTCCTGCATTCCTCCAAACTTCCTGCCCCCTTCGTTCCTTCCAATACTCTGCTATTTTCTTTCAAATCTTCTGTTCGTGCTCCTTCATTCATTCGTACTCGCTGCCCCTTCGTTCCTCCATGCTTTGTTTACGTTTTTTGGCGCATGCGTCGTCCGCTGAGCGTTTTCCCATGGTCTGATTCTCGCTGCCTTTTTAGCCCATCACCACGGCGCTGATCAAAAGGTTTTTACTCATACTGGTGTTTATTAGGCGTCATTAAACTATTAACCTATTAGCTCTGCGTCGTAAGGTATCAGAGATCAGAGAGTGTGTATTTTTCGTATCGTCGCTTCGTTAATACAATGATCTCGATGTATAATTAGAGGGTGTTTTTTTATTAGAATGCTAGTAAGTTTGTTTTTAGAAGGGTATTAGGCTAGGTTTGTTTAATTAATATTTTGGGAGGTTATTGTTTGAAATATGTGTTGTTTTGTGAAGTAATGAATTTATTCTAAAAGTTTTTGCTCGATTTTAATTTGAGGGAATTTTTTCGTGTATGAAGTTATGGTGATTGCAGAAGCGTGTGAACTTTCATAATAGCTAGTAAAGGAAATATTTTGATTTGTGAAAGACACACACATACATACATACATATCTATTTGCATAAATAGATATGTATGTATGTATGTATGTATGTATGTATGCATGTATGTATACTTCAGATGTTTTTATATTAGACTGGTAATTCATTGTTTATAATAACTAGTGGGTATAATACGAGAATTGTTCTTTTTATCAATTATATATTTTTTAAAGGAAGTTGTAAACATATATTTTTAAACTTTTATTGATTACTTCCTCTTTTGTAATTTCAGTTAGTTTTCTGTAGAATATCCTATTTCTTTGATATTTTGTCCCTTATAGCTAGAAATATGGAATGTCTTGGCCGATATTGCATGTTAGATATTATGCTCTCTCTCTCTCTCTCTCTCTCTCTCTCTCTCTCTCTCTCTCTCCTCTCCTCTCTCTGCTCTTCCTCCTCTCTCTCTCTCTTCTGATTTTTATTTTTAAAAAGAAAAAAATTATAATCCCTAAATCGCTTTGCAACCACTACCTGCAGCCTTTCCCAAGATGGCGGCGGAAGTTTGGTTCAGTTCGTAAAAGAAAAGTCGCACTCTAGTGCTAACTGTAACAGCTCTGTAGATTGACGCCGAAAAATTATATTTGCTGTTGATGTTAGAATTATGTTATGACGCATTCAATGTGAATTATTGTTTTGGACTCATGGCGCACTTTGTCAGCAGAACAAGCGGAAATACTAAAAAAGTTACGTTACTTATTTTTTAAACTTGTAAAATGTGAGTGTAATAATATTTAGAGCCAGAACTTGTATGATGGAAGTATTAATCTTCTGTGTTTGGTATCGTAATTCAGAGCGCTTGTTTTAGCATTTTCATGTACCTCCTGTTTTTGTTTCTGCTTGAATAAATTCCAACATTTAATCAGAAACATCTAAAGACAAAACTGCAGATAATTAGAAGCCATCACAAAGATTTACCTAATTAAAACTAGACATTAAATCTCGCCAAAACTTTTGGAGGAAATAATTAGATTTAAAAACAGGAGAACCGTGACAAAGCCAATACCTCTCCCTTACTACAACAAACATGACTTCGTTTCTTTGGTGTCCGTTAGATTGCCTTGTCTCGCATAATCTTCATAGATCACGATAATGCCCAAACCTGGAGCATGCTAAATCTTTCTCTCTTTTTTTTTTCTTTTTATTTGACGAAGGTGGTTGGAATTACTGAAAATAAAATGCAGAGTAAATTTTAAATCTTACGTGAATTTTCTGTAAGAGGATTTGTGGCTGGTTCATAAAGCTTATAATGGGTGAGTCGTGTTTGTATCGTTGTAATGCAGGTTTATGTTTTCTTTGTTATTATTATTATTATTATTATTATTATTATTATTATTTTATTATTATTATTATTATTATTATTATTAGCAAGACAGAAGCTTACCAGTTTAACGACAAATGAAAATATTTTATTATTATTATTATTATTATTATTATTATTATTATTATTATTATTATTATTATATTATTATTATTAGGAAGTCAGAAACTCACCAGTTTAACGAGCAGGTATTATTTTTATTAGTATCGAAAACGCACGCATCCCTGTATCATTAAATGTAAAGTAACTTATTGTAAATCCCAACTATGAAAAAGAGAAAATGAAAACAGGTTAAAGGAAAGTATATAGTCAGCAGGAGATGAAAGTACACTACGAATGAATAAAAGAATAAAAAAACTAATAGAAAAAATGCGTATCAAAAAGTAAGAGAGAAAGTGTTTTATAGCTGAAGTGTCGGAGGGGGTCCGAGTTTCAGGGGTGGCCGTTAGAAAGTGCTAAAGTGTTTAGGTTGAGGAGTTTAGACGTATCATATAAAGTAAAAGGATAATCACAAGATGCAAGTGTTAAATTAACGGAGACTAAAGAAAGATGATTTTATATATATATATATAATATATCTATATTATATATATATATATATATATATATGATATATATATGTGTGTGTGTGTGTGTGTGTGAGTGTGTGTGTTGTGTGAATCAATTCTTCTATTAAAACACCATACGTCTCAAGTAAAAAAGGCCCATGAAAACACTCTAGTTTAAACTAGAGTGTTTTAATGGGCCTTTAGTTGAGATATCTATACATATATATACACACACACACATATATATATATATATATATATATATCGATTTTATTATCCTATATATACGATATATATATATATATATAATTAGATATATATATATATATATATATATATATATATATATATGTGCTGTGTGTGTGTGTGTGTGTGTGTGTAAGTATATATATATATAGATATAGGTATTGATATTTATACATTCGTATATGCATACATAAATACATACGCGCATGTGCGTATGATTCGTGCGTGCATTTTTATCTTTGCAAACTCATGACGGCTTCACGAAACAAGTCAAAATTAAAAGGTCTGAGGGAAGTTAGGAAGTTAGATAATGCAGATAGACGTAGATAATAATCCGTGTAATTTCTTTCGTAATTGCTTTCTTCTCTCAAACCTGTCAGGGAATAAAAGTGTTATTCTTTCTTAGACCGATGGATATGCAACATGCGAGCTGCTGTAATTTACCTACTCTATGCTTATAATTATTTACAACATTCGTTGCATGCATTGTGTAATGTTGATAGGAATGTACTTGTTAGTTAGATTACACAGAGAAGCGGTTGTCCAGTTTATGTCAAATTTATCTTGAACATTTTGAATTGTTTCTTTAAAAGTTCAAACATTTTGAGTTGTCTCTTTAAATATTCAAACATTTTGAGTTGTCTTTAAAATGTTCAAGCACTTTGAGTAGTCCCTTGAAAAGGTTCAAACATTTTGGGTTATCTCTTTAAAAAGTTCAAACATTTTGAGTTGTTCCTTTAAAAGTTTAGCTATCATAAAAAAATATTTATTAATATTTAAGACTTATCCGATAGTTTTGTCTCAGAAATTCGAATTGCCTTTGAATACTGTATTTTTATTGCTCTTAAAATGTTCAATAATCTCTCAGTTGTCTTCTGAAAATTTAAGTGACTTCTCAAAAATTCGGTCACTTGTGTGTATGTTTGTGTGTATGCGTATATGTGTGTGTATCATTATAAATATAACATAAAACCTGATCGCACGTGGAAGCCATTATCCGGCCAAAAGATGATCAACTCTCCTTTCTATATAAGACATGTAAAATTTATGCCCTGATCCGATGCCCCTCATTACATCTTCTTTTAAAAAGCGACCTTGTATCATATTCCCTGATTTATGTCTTTTCCTTTATGTTTAATCAACACTAAATAGCCGATTTATACGATCCAATCGCTTCTTCCGTTTGACCTAACGTCATCCATCAGCATAAGTCATGTCGGATAGATTTGAAAAGGAAGCATCTGATTGGTCGAACGGCGTTCTCTTGCGACCAATCACGGTCGCGCAAATTCGAAATTTGGGGAATTTTTATGCCTGAGTGAATTTCTTGGGTTTTGGTGTTGTTTTTTGTTTGTTTATTCGTAATACACATCTAGATGAACATATTTTAGTTGTTAATGTGGAAAGTAATTGGCAATAAAGCTGAAGTAATTACAAATTACAGTAATTAAGGTAAACACTGGGAGAAAGTAATTTACTAAGTCTAAGCGAATTTTCTAACGTTGTAACTTTTATTGATTATAATGGAAGTTTCACTACCTAAATGCCTATAATAAACACCAAGGAAAATCACCCCCACTTCGAAAAAAGACCCATTTTTCCACTCCGTCTCACACTGAACCGTCCCACCTCCGCAAATCCTCTTTCTGGAACGAGAAAAATCGAGCAAACAATGCTCAGAAGAACGTTCCATCCGCCAAGCTGTTTCTCAATTTCAAAAAGTGGAAAGGAATCTCGTCTCTCTGAATCCGTTGACTGTCAAAACAAATGACAGTCGGTGGGAAATTGTGTCTGTGGTGTACGTTAATGTATGGGCCACGGGAGGGGTGATATATTGCAGTGTATATGGCATGGGAGGGAGGGGATGTGTATGGTAGAGTTGCTGTAGGAGAAGGGAAGGGGTGTTTGGTAGTGTATGGATGACTGACTACCTTTAAAAACTTGCTGCTTCACCATACACTAAAACGCACACACATGCATAAGCCATACTTTTGAACCATACTTTAAAAAGATTCGACTTTGGGAAAAACTGTATATTTCATTGTATTGGTCAATTCACTGGGCTGTGTATGACAATGTTGAGTGAATATTAATATGAGTAGGTAGGCTGCTGCTGCCAACAGTGTTTCGTTTTCTAGTACCAGGTTTGATATTTCTCAGTGAGCTGGGAGTTTTATTTGGGCTACAACTAAAATAAAAGAGGGGAGCAAATTCATTCCTGTGTTTAACGTTCCCTCATATTTATTTATTTATGGCCTTTTCTTAAATCTTGTCTGTCTCTCTTATATTTACTTATTTATCACCTTTTCCTATAAACTGTCTTTCTTTCTAGCCCCCCTGGATTTATTATCGTTTATCGACTATGTCCATAAGGGTTTTCAACTGAAGATTTAAAGAAAGAAGCCAAAGAAATATGTAAGTTTAATTCATCCTTTAATTATTCATTATCTTACCCTACGTTTACTGAAGTACCTTGTTTATGATGGTGGTTATGAATATTATTATTCCAAGCGTGACCGGAAGTGTCACGTTGATATTTTGCTCACGTTATTTATCATGTCTCCTTCTGACGTTGTCTGTTATTATTTTGCTCTCCTTAAATTCGTGTCATTGTTATGTTTTTGTCGTATTTAGTTGTTGGCCACGTATTCTGCCTCGTGCATTGCACTTGGTGTGAATTTGTTTTACGTATTTCATTGTCTGTTTGTTTATTTAATGCCTAGATTTGTGACAAATTAAACACATCGGATAGGAAAATATTTTTGAAATATATTTACCTTCGAGGCCTGATTCTGGAAATGGAGTTTGTTCCGTTTCTGTTCAGTTGAACAGAAATAGTGTTCAGTGCATTGTCTTTGGTAGCAAACCATATTTCAGTAAGTGAGCAAATTAATCTTTTATGAAAAAATCAAAGTAAATATCAAGAAAGTTCGTCTTATTATTAGAAACTAGACAAGATAAATAATTCCCAGTTAGATTCATCATATTTGAGATAGTTTGATCTCTCTCTCTCTCTCTCTCTCTCTCTCTCTCTCTCTCTCTCAATATACGATTCATGAAAATACCAAAGTTTCTTTTTTAGTACAAAAATCTATTTAGATAATGGCAATCTGATTTTAACAAAGAAAATCTCTATAGATATATCCACTGGTTACAGATTGATATAGTACCCTGTAATTTACTGTCGAAATAAAACAGTTAGCAAAGAGAGAGAGAAAAAAAATTAGCCATCGAAGGTGGGAAAAAAAGACAGGTAATCAGAGAATCACAACACACACACGTACACACACGCGCGTTCACGATGCCAACCGCGTCGTTCCTTTACTTGGTAGGAAGGAACACCCAGTTAGCCAGTAGGGCTCTAAGCTTCCAGGACGGTGGACGTTTTCCAATCGACGGTCTAGCCCCGTGTTTGTTGGAGTGAGCTTTCCAGGCTCGTGAGGGAAGCCTTTTGTTCACAAGTGGAGAGAGAGACTGTTTACTGGAAGATATTACGATTTAAGAGCTTAAGTAGAAGTTGTTTTATGTTTATATGGAATGCTGGTGGTGGACGTTACTTTTAAAAAGTGGCCTTTAGAAGTGGATGACTCTTGCGACTGGATACCATAGACTTAAGATTTTTCATTTCTTGGTTGTAACGTCTTTTAATAAGCGCTTGATCTTACGAAGCTTAACGAAATTTATCCCAAAGTCTTGGCTGATTGTGCACATGAGTTCTGGACTTTGAAAATAGGTTAAGTTTCCCATGTACTTAGAAAATAATTAACAGAAAAAACACTTTTAACAGACATTCCTGGAATACATTTTGGTTACGCACTGACAAAGGAATCCGACATCTTTGTCTTACGCTGACCAGAAAGGAAAAATTGGAAACCTTCCTAGTTTTCATTCGAGTGATGAAAGTTTTTGGAAAGTGCTGATGTCGTACGTCGTTTCCTGGACGTCATTATCGCCCTAATAATGAAAGAACGCAAGATTATTTGTCAATGTTTCTCCCCTGGCCTCTTCTTGAATTTGGGTTCTGGAAACCAAGCTTGGACTTTTTGGAAGGGTTTCTCAAGACCGAAGGCTTATTGTTGCTAGATGCTATGATCATTCTATCGTACATCTGAAAGGAAAGTGAGTCTGGAATGGTGGGACGCCGGCAAATCTCTTTGAAAAACTGACTTTGTGGAGTTTTCATTTCTGTGGAGTTGAGACGATTTTTGGCGAAACAGATATCGTGAAATTCATTAGATTCTGTTAATGAGAACAACTGGAGGGAAATTACTTTCTCTCGAAAGAAAGAAGTATATACTTTTCGTATCCTTAAGAGAAAAAGGAGAGAAAGCTAGATATTTCTTCCTGGATATCGGAGATACCCAGTTAACCGAAGATACCTGAAAGAAGCCTAGTACCTGATTACCTCAAAAGTACCTGGATGACCCGTTATAGATTAAGTTGAGATTCTATATAAAGTATATTACGTAGATCGTGTCAGGTACGTCAGTGACGAATCATACCTGAATAACACCAGATGATTAGATTACTCATGATGCCTGAAGTATATTACCTGGATATTTTCTGGTAACTGGATGACAAGACCTGGGTAACATAAGATATTTAGTACACCCAGAATACCTAAAGTATATTACTTGGCTAGTGCCAGGTACGTGGATTAATACCTGTATAACACTAGATACGTAATTAGATTACCTATAATACTTGGATAATACAAAATACTTAGATAACTTATAATACTGGAAGAATTCTGAACTGAACTGTCAGTCATAAACCGAAACCCGTCACGCCAAGTCAATCATAACCTGCCCCTGGAAATCCATTAAGAAAGGAGGGCTGGTTCTCCTGGAAGCGGAACCTAAACACCACAGAACTGGAACGCAATAAATACACCTCAGAGGAGCCGCTGGAATCGGTGACCTGGAAAATTTGAACCTTTTTCGGTGAAGTACTGGTGTTTCAAACAACTCCAATTATCTTATTCAAGAAAGGAAGGCAGGATACCTTTTTTTTTTTTTTGAATGCGTCTTGGTTTGGAATCAAGAGTAACTTACATTAGTTTCTTTTCATGAAAGGTCAAGTTGTTTCAGTGAAAGTACACTATAAAAACAATTTTCTTTGTGCCTTTTTGGAAACCTAGAAAACACGAAATCGTAACTTCGACATAGCTGAGTTACCAGTAACCCTCCCTTTAGGTTAAGGAATATGGAGCGTCTATAAATAACTGAAATCTAACAACTGATAGGTCATTCGTAGACTGACTTTCTATGTCAGGCAAGTGTTACATTACGTAGGTCAGTTTCAGGTGCCCTTTTACCCGGAAATCTATGGAAAGTATCCTTTGAAGTGCAATTTGTCTCAGGATAGTTCCATAGCTGCCGGGGTACCAGTTGGAAAAAGGGCGACAGTTATTGATTTATCAATTTTAAAGAGAACAAATAAATAATCTTTTTGTATAACCAAAAGATATTTTAGTTCGTTACACTGCAATCATAATATATTACTTATTATAGGTTTATATAATCTTTATTCTCAGAAGTATACTCTATAGTGTCCTGTATAAACTTTCGTTTTATATAAGAGCTTGATAGGTTAAGCCCCATTAATTGTATGTTTTAGTTCAAGTTTTGGTTCCTTTCTTCACAAGTCAATGGATCTTTGTCACTATACTGAAAGTCATAGTAACTAAAGAATTCAGGTGACTGGGTTTTAGTTACTGCGTCCACTTCTGAAGTACGAGAGACTTCAGAGTGAGAATAAAGAAGGGAATTTTGAAGAAAAAAATTAATAGTTTATAACAAGTAGGTCATTTATCTGATAATTGAATTATATGTCCTTTATTTCCGTCATTTACTGATATTAAAAACTTAATAGTTTTTATCCCAAAAACTGAGAAATCTTAGCACGACTAAGTGACTTCGAAGCCTTGCATCGTTTTCTTAATAACAAGTAAAATGAGAAACAACTGAATAAGTAAATAACTATACAGCAAAACATAGTACGTGATTATCTTAGATTCACTGTAAACAGACCCCACTGTTGAATAATATAATTTGGAAAAGTACCTTATCCTAACAAGGAAGGCAGAAAGTACATCACTGCTGACATTACTGAGTATTCCTCACTCTTACCTGAATTGACAAGACATCAGCAATTTGCAGACGACCATGAGGATGCCCTGGCGAGTAGACTGGTCCCCCTTGACGAGGTCTTTCAGCTTCAGGAGAAGTAGGCGTAACGGCAGATTTGATTCGACCTATGATGCTGCTACGGAAATATCGGGAAGGTACCTGAGTCAGGCAGAGCGTTATGCAAGGAACCTGGTCTATGCAACCTTCTTGCGCTCCAAAGCCAAATTCTCGGCTGCCAAGTACAAACTTAACCGAACCATCCAAGACTTGGAGGAGAGTGATCATTTGGAATCGACAGGGGCAGCTGAGTATGACGACAACGACAGCCTGAGCAGCGTCAACATGACCAAAATTGCTGTGGATGATCCGGATGACAACCAGTTGAGGGACTTGCTGAGGGTACCAAAGAGGAAGTCTATGAGATTACGTCTGAGGTCATTACGTAACCTGAGGAACCCAATTGCTGATATCTTTAGCAGCAAGACAGACGCTCTGGATTCTATCTCGTCCATCGATGAAGACCTTGAAGATGGAAGTTACAGGAGCTATAACTCTATCAGTGGTTCACCGATACCTCATCGAAGATCAAGCACCAGCTCGGTCGACTCGACCCCCACACAGCGGGTCAAGCGATCAGCCTCCATGTTCGAATCAATCCCATCTTCTGAGAGAGATAGTATTTCCCATTACTATTTCAACAGCCATGCAGAAGTGATTCCCATCAAGTTACTTCCTAATTCTCCTAAACGAAGGAAGCACCTTCCTCCTGATCTAAATCCAGCTCCTGTTGTAAGACCTGAGGCAGAAAAGGTAGCACCCAACATCCACGAAAATGGAATGCCAGATAGCTGCTACTTCACGATGTCACCTGTGAAGGATAGCTTACTCACTACTGAGTCAACCTTTGAATCTTTCCATAACCCTGTAAAGCCAAAAAATACATTTGATCCTGGTCACGTCTTCTATGCTACTCCTGAGGTCATTTCACGACCAACTTTCAACTCCTTTAAAGGTTCTCCTAAGGTATCAGAACATTTAGTGAAAAAGGAGAACTGCAGTACTGAACCTCTGATAAACAAGCCTTTTTCGGGGGAAATGGACCAAAATGAAAGTAGGCCAGATGCTGATAAAACTGCATTTGTTCCTTCCTCGTCTGATTTTTCTTATAAATCAGAAGATAAAGAACTCACGAAGGAATTCTACTTGACTGAAACAAAGATGGATGTAAGTGATATATGTACATCCCAGTTGACCTCCAGTTGCGATTCTCCTTCTGCAGTCATTGAGGAATCACCTAAACAAATACAAGAAGAAGTTTTGAAAATAATTACAGTTTCAGATTTAAATGGAAATATTTCCAAGAGTGCACCAGAATTAGTACTGGAAGAAACAGATCTGGATGCGATTGATGGGCCATCATTTGATTCAAAGATGGTTCCACCTTCCAAACCAGCGTGTTTATCATCTGAGAATTCAAATAGTTCTGCAGAAGAGATATGTGAAGTTGCAGAAGTGAATGGGGTAATGCCATCAGAAATTAATTTACAGAATATACCAAAGGAAGGTTATTTGGTAAATTCTGATATTCCTGTATTGGAATCTCCTATCAAGGATACTGAGAAGGATCAGCTCAATTCTGTGACCCAGAAAAACTATGAAATAATGGAAGAACCCTGTGTAATGCCACCAATGTCCAAAGGGAAGAGTCCCCGTAAAGCCAAGCGACGCAAGTCAGAAATAATTTCCATGTACGAACCTTCTGTCAAATACACAGCAAATGCCCTTTCTGATTCTTCCCGTGAAACTAGTTTTGAGGAGCCTGAATCTCCCATTATTTCCAAAACACTCTCTGCATCGTCTCCCGAAAACCTGCAAGCGTCCATGGTGAAAGCAAATCTTGATAGCACAGAAGTGCTTTCTCCAAAGTTGACATCGAAGATATCCCTCAAGGGTTTACTAAACTCTCCAACAAAAGCGGGAGCTGAAATCAAACGAGTTGTTACATCTTACAGCTCTCCTTCCTCTGGATCACCTCTGAAAAAACTTTTACAGTCTCCCAAGAAATCTGACAATGAAAGTACAGAATCTGGAGAGATACACAAATCGCCATCTAGATCATCTCTTAGGAAGCTCTCACGTTCATCAAAGATATCTGAAGATGAGGAAACAAAGGCAAAGATATCGTCTCCGTCCAAATCACCTTCCAGGTCACCCTTGAAGAGTTTCCTGCATTCACATAAAGCAAAGCATACTGATGGAGCAGAGACAGTGTTTACGACTAAGTCTCCATCCAGTTCTTTAAAAAACCTATCAAATTCGCCAAAGAGACACAATGATGAAAATACAGATATAGTTACCCCTTCCAAGTCGCCATCCAGAGCTTCCTTGAAAGGCCTTTTATATTCCCCAAAGAAATCTGGAAATGATGGCACAGAGATGATTACCACTCACAAGTCACCATCTAGATCATTAAAGAGTCTTTTGAATTCGCCAAAGAGATCAGTGATTGACAATGCAGAGGCGCCTTCTCCGTCAAAGTTACCATTTCTGAAGAGTCTTTCCGACTCAGCAATGAAATTTTACAGTGAACCTACAAAACTAAGAAGCCCGTCCAAGTCACCTTCCAGATCTCTGAAAAATCTATTAAATTCACCAAGGAAATCACCATCGGGGGTATCTCTGAAGGGTTTCATCAGTTCACCATATAAATCTGACAATGAACTGACAAATGTTACCACTCCATCCAAATCACCATCCAGGTCATCACTAAAAAGTGTCCTTAATCCGCTGAATAAATCTGATGGCGAATATGCAGACCAAGTCACATTATCCAGGTCACTATCCAGTTCACCAGTAAAATCTCCTGTAAATTCACCTGCTAGATCTATTGGTGAAACTATTGAACTAGTTACACCATCCATACCAGGGTCATATGGGAAGAGCCTCTCAGATTTACCAAAGAGGTGTGACAGTGAAGAGATAAGTAACACTAGCCTTGCCGAGCCATCGTCTGAATCGCCCTTCGAAGGCATCGGAGATCCTCCAGATTCCATCAGTGATGGAAACGCAAAGGACAAGTCACTAGTGGCATCTTTCTTGAAAAGTCTGGAAAATGCCCCCAGGAAAATAGACTCGAAGTTACCGTTCAAGGGCTTTAGGAACCTCCCCAAGAAACACGGGCGGGAGGAGAGTGAGTGCGTTAGCTACCCCTCCCCCTCGAAGTCCCCTTTCAAGAAGAGGCTGCGAAGGGACGAGAGCGTAGGGGCGCCGACGCCACCTCCTCCCTCAAGAGGCGGTCGGAAGCGCAAGTATGACACCTTCAGGAGTCCGGTGAAACACGCCAGGTTGGCCGCGAAGAAACGCAGGGAGAAAAGGTTGGTATAGATTCTTGTTAATTGGCTCTGCGTTATCGATTCTAGTTAGTGAGATCTGTGTCACCCATTTGAGCGCGTTGGCTCTGTGAAACTGATTCTTGTTGATGAAATCTGTGGTATAGTTCTAGTTAGTGAGGTCTTTGGTTCTGTTCCTAGAGAAAGGCTCGTGGGGTAATCTTGCATCATTCTAGTTAATGAGATTTGTGGTGCTGATACTAGTTGAAGGGTGTCTGTGTTATCAGTTCTAGGTGTTAGTATCTGTGATATGAATTCTAGTTAATGGAAGCTGATTTATGAGTACTAGCAAATGGGATTTGTCATATTGGCTCAATGTAATGATATCTTTGGGATAGGTCTTAGTGAATGACATCTGGGTCCAGATTATAGCAATAGGTTATGTGGTTTCAATTCTAGATACTGAGTTTTGTACTATCGATCCTAGTTTATCGCTTTAAAACTGATTTGAATCAACTTAACCACCAACTTCATCAATTTGGGCTCCAAGATTTATCGGGGCAATTGTAGCCAAATGTCAACATTCTCTCTCTCTCTCTCTCTCTCTCTCTCTCTCTCTCTCTCTCTCTCTCTCTCTCTCTCTCTTTCAAGGCATTTACTCATTAGTAGCCTTAATTGCCAAATGCCGCAGCGGACCTGCAATAAAAGGCCAGTGACGTCATTATCATTAAGTACTTCTTGGTCAGAGGCACTGTTCTGCGACCTTGTCAAGCCTTTCTTTGTGTTTTTTTTTCCGAAATAAAAAAGTTTTCTCCTTAAAGGAATTTTCAGAAACCATAACCTTGAGTTTTTTTTAATTAATTTGTTTCGTATCACTGTGTTTTGCCTAATTTTTGTTCCCATTCGTTTTTGGTTGTAATATTTATTATTCTTGCATTGCACAATTTTTTCTTGATATCTGTAACCGTAAATCTTTCGTCATTAGATCAGCTGAACAAATGAAAGCCTAATCTCTCTCTCTCTCTCTCTCTCTCTCTCTCTCTCTCTCGCTCTCAGATTAAATATTATATGATATATATATCTATATATACATATGAGTCTGTCTGTTTATATAATTCACTTTCTATATAAAAATAAAACTTGCGTAGAAAAAAAAATCTTTTAACCCTATGCAAGTTCTCAAATACGAAAAAAAGTCATTCAAACACTTCTTACAAGACATTGGAAATCGATAATTGAAAATTAAATTGTAATAATAAGGTATTTAAAGCGACAGATGATATTCTGTCTCATAAATACAGAGTAAATAAAGTTTATGCGATACAAAAAAACTCTTAAATGATGTGTGGCAATGAAAAAAACTATTAAAAGCTTCATTTAACCATCCGAATCGGTTACGCTGTCAGGTCATCCAAAATTAGGAAAAAGACCACTTCTTCCGGAACGAATCTAAATAAAGAAGTGTAAAAGGAGCATCGTAAAAGGGTTAAAATGGCAGGGGAAAGATAGAAAATTACCAAGGGGAGAGGTAATTTGTGATAATTGCTTTGACCAGGTACGCAATATTACACTGTGTCGGAGGTAAAACTGAAATTATTCTTATGTAATTTTTAGCAACTTCAAAAGAGGTCGACGGGAGGGTCAATTGAATGGCAATAGGAATGTAATCGTAAGGTAATTCAAGGGAGTGGGAAAAAACAGACAGGAAAGAAATGATAAATAATTTTGATTAAAATTAGTATTTAAATTTTTATACCTCACAGATGTATACTTTATTTTTTCTGATATGTAATATTATTTAATACGTTTCAATCCTTAATTACTTTCCAAGCTTAAAGCTTTCTGCCACCTAAATGTGTGTGTGTGTGTGTGAGAGAGAGAGACAGACAGACAGACAGACAGACAGACAGACAGAGAGAGATTTCAACTTTTCAAATATTAGAAAAAAATATTAAGTACTTTTATATTCTGAAGTATCCCTAAGTTTCAAACTTTCTGTCAGGTAAAAGACACACAAACACACACACACACACACACACACACACACACACACACACAGATTTAAATTTCATCTAATATTATAAAGCATTTTGAGTACTTTTGAATCCTTAAATATCCCTAAGCTCCAAAATTTCTGTCACGTAAAATGTAGAGAGAGAGAGAGAGAGATGAGAAAGAGAAGAGAGAGGAGTGAAGAGAGAGAGAGAGAGAGAGAGAGAGAGAGAGAGAGAGAGATCCCAACCTTTCCAATACTTCATCTTGTCTTTCCTTCCTTTTCTTCTTCACATCAATACGCTGTGTATCTCAGGCCATCCCAAACAACTGAACCGATTCGTTTTTTTTTTTTTATTATAGATTTATTTCTCAGTAAATTCTTGTGGCGCAGAATGATTTAGCCTTTATGGCTTTCACGGGAACCATTGATGAGGAGGAATCTGTTTTGCGGGCGTGTGGTGGATTATTTCTTTAATATGGAGTCACGCTAAGTCGGATTTCTCGTATGAGTTCTTCCTGGTACGCGATAGGTTGATTGTTTTTCAATGTCAGTCTCTGAGAATAATCTTTCAGTTTTCATTGATTCGTCTGTTGTCGATGGGTTTGTTGCAAAAGGGGATTCTGTAGTTTTGTAGAAAAATTCAAAGGGCGATTTTGTAGTTTTACAGAGAAATTCAGAAGAGGATTTTGCACGTGTACAGAGATATTCAAAAGGGGATTCTGTAGTTTTGCAGTATTACAGAGATATTCAAAAGGGATTCTGTAGTTTTACAGTGATATTCAAAAAGGGGATTCTGTACTTTTACAAAAAAATCTAAAGGGGGATTTTGTAGTTTTACAGAGAAATTCAGAAGAAGATTCTGTAGGTTTACAGTGAAATTCAGAAGAGAATTCTGTAGTTTTACAGAGAAATCCAGAAGAGGATTCTGTAGTTTTACTGAGACATTCAAAACGGGATTTTGTAGTTTTACAGAGCAACTGAAAAGGCGAGTCTGTAATTTTACAGAGAAATTCAAAGAGATTCTGTAGTGTTTCAGTGAGACTACCTTCTTTATGATGTTAAGGAGAAGTTTTGTAGTTTTATTATGGTTTTGGTTTCGTGTATGTCTGGATGTCATGTCCTTAGTTCCTCCATTTGGTTTTGCTGTGAGTGTTTTGAATTGAATTTAAAAGAAAATATTGTTTTTGTATATTTATGTCAAATTCATTTGTCAGAAAATCGAGCATTTGCCAATGTCTCATGTTACCAGTTCGTCCGCTTGGTTTCACTGAACGTTCGGTTTGAATTATAAACCGACAATGTTTTTTGCATGATTTAGTAGTTTAATTGCTAGGAAACCAGCCATATGCCAAGATCTCATGTTCTCAGTTCTTCTGCTTGATTTTATTGAACATTTTGAATCCTATCCTAAATCATTGTTTTTGCTTGTTTTGGGCGAATTCAGTTGCCAGGAAACCAGACACTTGCCAGGTAAGACACCATCGAATTCCTGCCAACCCACAGTCCATTTTCATTATATTTCTGAACACGATCATACCTTACCTTGTACTCTGCAGACACCTGGACGCCTTCGAGTTCTACAGAGCCGAAGACGAGCGAGAATGGGCAAGAAGATACGAGGAGGTCCACGTAGATACCAAAAGCGCTTCTTCCATGTTCAAACTCCTCCAGGGGAAACTCCAGTATTCCGCGGCATACCCACACTTCCTCAGCCTGCTTCATCACCTACTACTGCTTCCAAGTAAGGCTTTTGACATTAATCAATTGTAGTCTATTTTTTCCCCTTTTGGAACTCGATTCCTCGATTCCTCAGTCTACTCATTTCCAGTAAGTCTTTTGCCACAGATCAATTGCAGCCTTTATTTTTTTCACTTCTTGAGCTTGATTATTCAGCATCTACTTTATTTCCTGTAAGTCTGTAGCCAAGACTCGATTGAAGTTTGAAGTTACTTTTCCTTTTCCACTTCTTGAGTTTGATTCCCCAACCTGTACTTATTTCCAGTAAGTCTTCAGCCAAAGATCAGTTGAAGTTATTTTCATACCATTAAATCTAATAAAAAAAAAAAGCTTGCGTTTCTTTCAGGTTGAGTTCTTTGGATTTAAAATCATTTAATAAGGGCCGAATAAAAGTCATGTTGCAACTCTTAGATTTACTTTTCTTTTTGTGCCTGGAAAAGGCTAAACCCCAAGATTAAATATCTCCGCAAAGAAAGGTATAACCGAGATGATACTGACGATTGATGAATTATCCAAATCAAGCTCCCCCTTCTGCATTTGGATAACAAAAGAACCGAAGAATCTCGTATGAAAGAACGTGTGTCATCAGGGCACAAGGGAGGGTGGAAGATAAGAAGAAGGAAGGGGTTGTTTCACAACTTTATTAAAGGGTCGATTTTTGTGAGGACGGTTAAAGAGAAGGGGGGGGGGGGCCTCCGCTGGGGAAGCGTTCTCTACAAATTTCGGGAAAAAAATCGTATAAAAAATCGGTTTCATCACGGTTCAACAAAAGGAGAAAGGCCATGTTTAGTACATCTTTCAAAAGTCATTTTGATTGGCTGAAAAAAGGGAGTTTTTTGTAATTATTCAAACGGTCATTAATTTTTGTGTAAGATGAAAAAGCTTTGATTTTGGTGGGGAGAAGGTGAGCCAGGAGTATCATTTGGGCCATTCTGCCGAGAAAAAAAACTCCAAAGAATGACCCTGTATCACCAATCACAGGAGAAAAAGAAATCTCCTTCATTACATCATTCAAGAGTTACCTTGTCGTGAAACATTAGTACTACTAGTAACAGGGGTTGTTTACATTGGGCGTTCTCTACGCAACATTCAGGTCACTTTTCCAAAGAAGGAAGAAAAAGAAAGGAGAGAGGGAGAGAGAGAGGTCGCCTTGCGTGCTCTCGCAGCCATGAGTCATAGCTTAGTTCCCTTCTTCTTCAACTTCTTCTCATTCTTCTTCTTCTTCTCCTCGTTCTCTGCAGCTGACATAGGGGCACCTGACCACTGGATACTCTTCGATCGAATCCTCCAGCAACTTGTGACTCAGAGTGAGGACGGCCAAGACAGAGAGATTGCCCTTCTCGACATCAACGTTAACAGCATTGTCAAACTGTGAGTTACTGTGTATATGCTTTGTGTTTTCTTTGTGTGTGTTGATATACTCCTCAATTTTGTGTGTTTTTGTTGCGTGTTTCCTTGCAAACGCTCGCAACTTTGTGCGGCTATGTTGTATGTATTCTGGCGTACATATGCGCGTGCGCACACACACACACACTGGAAGAGTGACAGTGTTCTGGTATGAACGATGTAACATTTATTAATTTGAGAGAAAAAGAAATATGACATAAAGTAACGCTAGTAATTGAGAGAGAGAGAGAGAGAGAGAGAGAGAGAGAGAGAGAGAGAGAGAGAGAGATAGAGAGAGACCTTATGATATAACACTAGTGAGAGAATGATACATGGTAAGAGAGAGATAAAGATCGAGAGTTTATAATCTCAAATGTGTGTGTGTGTGTGTGTGTGTGTGATGAGAGAGAGAGAGAGAGAGAGAGAGAGAGAGAGAGACCATATTATATAACACTAGTGAGAGAATGATACATGGTAAAAAAAGATAAAGATCGAGAGTTTGTAATCTCAAATGTGTGTGTGTGTGTGAGAGAGAGAGAGAGAGAGAGAGAGAGAGAGAGAGACTTATTGATCTGTAATGCCATTCAACTCGTGAAATTGTTTTTTATCACGTGATTTCAGCTAAAGTCTTTGATATATTATGGTATTACTCTGAACTTTAATAGTAATTCTGATGATAGATTATTATAATCATGGAATACATACTTATATATGCTTCGAGTATGGATGAGTTAAAGGAATGAAATGAATGAATTGCAAGTAAGATACTCCTTTGAAAATGGGAAAGTAGTCATTATTTTTTTTAACGGTTACCTTTTTCTTTAATCTGAATCAATTCCAACCATATACGTCATAATACTTACAATTCAGCTATTATCTGCACAGGTATTCCGCAGACTCCGTACGATTCAGCTACTGTTTTTCAAACTTGTTCCACTGAATACATATACCATTCAGCTGTTATTTACCGTTCAGAGTAGAGCAAGAAAGTTTTTTATTTTTTTAAATGCCAAATATTATTTACCTCAAGAACAAATTTTCCTAAATTTATAATATTCCTTCCTCACGTAAAGCAACAAATCTTTCATTTTTTAGGGTCAAATGTTTATTTACCTCAACAACTAGTGTTCCTAATTTGATACAACTTCTCCCTCTCAAAGAATCACAAACGAAAGAGAACTAACGGAAAGCAAGAAGAAGATCACGAAACTGGAGGAAGATTTCGCCGACGTCGTCACTGATCTGAACAAGAAGGAGCAGGAGCTCTTCACGGCCTGCCAGGAAAAGGTAATTTTGAGCCAACAGTGATGCAAGAAAATGTCATTTATCATTTTAACATCACGATGATCAACTTTCTTTCAGAATTTTCTTTTAGTTTCACTCATTTTGGTGAAACAAGCTTTTAGCGCTTGCTGTGGGGTTCATCTGAAAACTTATTTTGATTTTTTTGAAAACGATAATATTGGACGTAGTGGCCCATTTGACTCAGTTGGTGCTAAAACTAACATATTCTATTATTGACCTCTACTTAAGTTTTAGCATTTATATTCTGTATTTTTAAATCCAGTCTGGAGCTCCACGTACTTCCCAATGTTAAAGAAAGTATACTGAAATTTTAGCATTTTTTCTTATTTTGAAACATTCTAGATATCCACATATGTCCCAGTGTTCAATGAAAATATACTTAAATTTTAACATTTTTCTCTACTTCAAAGTCCATTCCAGATTTCCACATACTTTCTGATACTCAAAAAATAATGATAAAACCAAAATTACCCTAAGTTAATGACAAGTGAAGCTTTCATCTACACGACACTAAAACTTCTGCTTTTTATCTTCGTCCAGGAGGAACTCCTACAGACTCTGAACCAGGTCAGAGAACAGCTGGAGACAGAGCACAGAACAGTATCAGAGACTCAACAGAGAAATACAGAACTTGAAGCTCGGGTACACACCCTTACCCACCAGGTACAGCAGTTGGCTGCTGGGTCACTCTCCGATGACGTCAAAGCTACCATTGCTAAGGTCAGTAGTGAGGTCCAGTCCACGGATTATGGTCAAGAGCAAGGTCTAGTCTATTGATTATAGCGATAGCAAGGTTCAGTCTATGAATTATGGTCAGTAGTAAGATCCTGCCTAAGGATTATGGTCAGTGGCAAGGTCCAGTCTATGGATTATGGTCAATAGCAAGGTCCAGTCTATGGATTATGGTCAATAGCAAGGTCCAGTCTTTGGATTATGGTCAATAGCAAAGTCCAGTGTAATTATGGGCAATACCAAGGGCCTGTGTATGAGTTATGATCAGTAGCCAGGTCCTGTTAATGGATTATGCTGCATATGAATTTTGGTTAGTAGCAAGGTCTTGCCTATTGATTATGGTCAATAGCAAGGTCCAGGCTATGGATTACATACAGTAGTGAGGTCTTGCCTTTGGATTATGGTCAGTAGCAAGATCCAGCGTATGGATTACAGTCAGCAGCAGTTTAAGTTTAATATTTTGTCCTTGCGACCTCTAAAGTGGGATACCATATCAACAATTTCAGTATTTCTTTCAAATAAATTATTTATTCGTCATTATTTTTCTTTGACTTTCAGAAAGTTCTTTTTGTGTATACGCATTTAAATAACTAACATACCAGTACAGATAAGTACATGACTTCTCCAATTAATTGTTTATTGTTTATATATCTTCGTCCATTATTGCTAAATATGAATTTGTTTATTTATTGATTTTAACGACTTTTCTGAAACAATTTCAGGACTCAACAGAAACCAACGGCTCCAACGTGCCATGTCCACCTCCGCCTCCTCCTCCGATGATGAATGGAGGTCCACCTCCCCCTCCCCCCATGATGAACGGGGGACCTCCCCCTCCTCCACCCTTGATGGGCAAGGGACCACCTCCCCCTCCTATGATGAATGGAGGCCCACCTCCACCCCCACCTGGGCCCGGGGGTCCACCTCCACCAGGGAAGTCGCATGACCAGGCCGACAAAACAAGTGAGCATCGCGGATGTTTTTTTTTTTTTTTTTTTTTTTTTTCTTTTTTTTTTTTTTTTTTTTTTTTTTTAACTTAGACGTACTGCTAATGAGCTGATGTTAATATGTATGTTGTATGTATGTATGTATATGTATGTATGAAGACATGTCTACTGATCAATTATAAGCTTGCGTAATCATGAACTGAATACCTTGTAACGTTATGTCGAATTGTTAATTTCTATTCGACTGTTAATCTATCAAAGATATTCCAAGTTGAGTTATTAATTTATTTATTTATTCATAGATTAACTTATTTATTCATTTGTTTATTTGCTAGCAGCGCCAGAGGACATGCTAATTAATATTTATGAATTCAGAAAAAACTAGGATGTCCCCCTTGCGTAAGATTAAAACAAATGCTAGCTAAAATTAAAGTTATTTGTTTATCAATTCACTTGTTTTTATTTATTTATTGGTTTCCTAACAATGCTAGATGTGTGAAACTTAAAAAAAAAAAAATAAGCCACCTTTTCGTTGCTTGAGATAAAGAAGAACTTGACTCTATCCTTCGTCTTCCAGATACCCAAATCGACCACCCAACTGCGTGCCTTCAACTGGGCCAAGATGCCAGACTCCCGGGTGACAGGTACGATATTCGCCACCCTGGACGAATCGCCCCTTTACAAATTCATGGACCTCGAGGATATTGACAGAACCTTCGATGCCACCGTGTCCAAAAAGGGGAACGGAGAGGTGAGAGTCGAGTCTCAAATTTGTTTCCTTAAAAAAAAAAAAAAAAAAAAGAAGAAAAAAAAATCGGTTTTCACATTTGTTTTCTGTGGAATGAGGTCGAATTTCACTCCTATTTCTTTAAGAAAAAAAAAGGAAAAGGGTCAAGTTTCAGAACTGTTTTCTTTAAAAATTTAAAATAGGATCATGCTTCTTGTTTGTTGTCTTGAAAAGAAAGGTAATTTTTCACTTTTTCTTCAAAAGTAACATTTCGTTTTCTCATATATTAAAAAAAAGATTGGTTTCCGACACTTTTGGAGAAAATATGGACAAAAAAATCTGTTTGCTTTCCTTCACTTATGGATCATAGAAAACATTTTGGTTTCTCTCACTTAGAGGCAAAAAAAAAAAAAAAAAAAAAAAAAAAAATTTTAATATTCCTCACTTGTGGAGCTACAAAGAAACTTTTGTGGTTTCCCTCACTTACGGGATATTCCCTTTTAGGGTAGCTTGTAGGGCAAGTTGTGGTTCTTTTGGTTTTACGCTCAATAAATGTGTATCTTCTATGAATAATAATCATGACATGACTATTCCTTCATTCACTACACATCTTAATGTAGATTTCTTTCTTTTGATTTTATATTCGTATATTCTGTTCTAAAGTGTACGGTATACTTTCCCGTTCTAAACTGGCAAAAGTATTTAGTAATTTATTTCAGTTTTAAAAAGGACCCCGATTATTATCCAAGTACAACTTGACATTACCGTCACACGCTTTTATTGCAATAGTGAATTTCTAAACGGAGCGAATATAAACATTCTAGATTTCAAGGTGTACAAAGTGAAAAATGAATTATCTAGCTCAGAACTTAAAGTATATGCATAGTTTAAATCTAGTTAACTGTAGGCTTACTATCTCTTACCCAAAAGTATATAATTTATATCTAGTTGTAGGCTTACTATGATTTAAACATATCATACTCCTAAGAGCATAGTTCACCAGAATTGTTACACCATGTCACAGAGCTCAAAGTCAATCAATCAAACCTTGTATCTTTTCTAGGGCGAGAAGACGCTAGAAAGATTGAAGTCTTGCCGAGCGGTCCAAGTCAGCGTTTTGGAAAACCGACGTCAGCAGAACTGCGCTATCCTCCTCTCCAAGCTCAAGCTGACAAACGAGGAGCTTGTAAGGTCAGTTGAACTTTGGTGGATGTTAGGAATTTCTAGAAGGAACTAAACTTGAAGTCGCAAGTTCTAACTTTTGGTGGTTGCCAGGAATTCCTCGAGAGAATTGAACTGGAATTCGGAAATTCGAACCTTTGGTGGTTGTCAGGAATTTCTAAAGGGAACTGAACTTGAATTCGAAAGTTCGAACTTTTGGTGGGTGTCAGGAATTCCTCGAGAGAACTGAACTTGAATTTGGAAGTTCGAACTTTTGGTGGTTGTCAGGAATTCCTCGAGAGAATAGAACTTGAACTCGGAAGTTCGAACCTTTGGTGGGTGTCAGGAATTCCTCGAGAGAATTGAACTGGAATTCGGAAGTGCGAACCTTTGGCGGTTGTCAGGAATTCCTCAAGAGAATGGAACTTGAATTTAGAAGTTCGAACTTTTGATGGTTATCAGGAATTCCTCGAGAGAATAGAACTTGAACTCGGAAGTTCGAACCTTTGGTGGGTGTCAGGAATTCCTCGAGAGAATTGAACTGGAATTCGGAAGTTCGAACTTTTGGTGGCTGTTAGGAATTCCTCGAGAGAATTGAACTTGTATTTGGAAGTCCTTTCAGTTAGGGGATCTTGAGTCATTGTGAAGAATTCGATGGGTCATTGCATAAGGGATCCTGATCTCTCTCTCTCTCTGTATTAAACCATAATCTCTCTCCCCTATTCCTGCCCAACAGGGTTCTCCTGAAGATGGACAGCGACGGCGAATTGGCGCCTGACATGGTCGAACAGCTCCTGAAGTTCACGCCCACTGCCGAAGAGAAGAGCATGTTGGAGGAACACGCCGAAGAAATCGAAAACCTGGCGCGGGCTGATCGCTTCCTCTACGAGATCTCGAAGTGGGTTTTTTTAAACATTTTTTTTATCTTATTTTGGAGGGGGAAGGGGTTGAGAAGAGCTGGAAGTTTTATTTAGAGTTACTTTTTAAACTGCTTCTAAATGGAGGGGATGGTAATAATAATAATGACTTTAAATTGCTTAGTGCGAACATTGAAAATGAAAACATAATTGCTTCTTTCATAAAAAATCGAAGTTCCATTTTTTAGTTTGTTATTTTTAAATCTCTTAAAGTCTTCAGAAATAAATCTATTGCAATTTGTAAATTTTAAGTTTGGCTTTTAACTGTTCAGTTCTGATTTAATTAAAAAAATTATTTATACCAATCTTTTTACTAACTAAAACTTCTTTTGTTGGGTAATTTTTTGCTTTTCGTGGGATATGAATGATAGCACAAATATTCAGTTTACTAGGTTTTAACTTGTTATTTCAAATGATATATTTATATTCATAGCCAGGATGAGGTAACATTTTTCCCATTCACTGCACAGAATCGAACACAGGATGAGATAGCTAATTCTCCCTAGTAATGCACAAAGCGAACACAAACTTAGATAACTAATTCTCCAACTCACTACACAGAATCGAACACAGTATCAGTCAGCAACTAAATTTCCAACGCCTTACACAGAATCAAACACTTGAGATAATTAATATCTCAACCCACTACACAGAATCGAACACCCTCTGAGATAACTAAATTTCCAACTCCTTACACAGAATGGAACACATGAGGTAAATTTCCCAACCCACTATACAAAATCGAACGTATGAAATAACTAAATTTCCAACTCACTGCACAGGATCGAACACCTTCTGAAATAACTAACATTCCAACTCACTACACAGAGTCGAACACACTCTAAGATAACTGGTCATCCACCTCATTTAATCACCCTCATTTGCACAGGATCGAACACTACGAGGAGAGATTACGCTGTCTCTACTACCAGAAGAAGTTCAAGGAAAGGCTGGCTGAGTGCGAACCGAAGATCCTGTCCGTCGTCAGCTCCACAAAAGAACTGAAGAGCAGCAAAAGGCTTAAGAAGTTCATTGAAGTAGTGTTGGCCTTCGGGAATTACATGAACAAAGGTAAGGCTGGGAATAAGACTTTTAAGCTAAATGTAATAAAATCAATACCTTAAGTGCACGAATATATTGATCTGCAAGATGGCTCCCGTCGGCTCGTGCACCAGCCACCTAAGGTTTGTTGCAAATTGCAATAGCATTTGTTTATTTATATATTCATACGCGTCTTTTCTCTCGGTAAATGTTAACTGTATTGTTGGTTAATGACTGACTTTATGTTGCTCTGTTCTTCATTTGTTTGATATTTATATTTTATTATTATTAAATGCTTTTATTTCGTGAAAAACATTTTCTTAATCTAAAACACATCAATCTGTGATAAAGAACATTTTTAATAATGTCCTTTATCACAAATAAAAATAATGCTTTACCATGAAAAACATTTTCCTACAACATTGTTATTGTACGAAAAATGTTTCCCTACCGCGAAAAACAGTTTTCTATCACGATAAACGTTTCTCTCTCACGAACACCCCTTTTCCTAACCACCACTACAAACATTATTAAACGTTTCCTTGCCCTTCTCAGGTGCCAGAGGCGGAGCCTACGGCTTCAGGATCTCTTCACTGAACAAACTGACAGACACGAAGGCTTCCAGCAATCGCTCCATAACGCTTCTCCATTACATCATCCGCGTCTGCGAGAAACAATGGAAGGATATTGTGAAAATGGACGAAGATTTCCCCAATATCAAAGAGGCTGCCAAAGTCAAGTAAGTAAGGGTACGGGGAAAAGAGAGAGAGAGAGAGAGAGAGAGAGAGAGAGAGAGAGAGAGAGAGAGAGAGAGAGAGAGAGAGAGAGATATTCATTTATTTCTGTCTTCATGTGTCCTGTGTTACGTTAATTTTTACAATTAAATTTGATTTCATAATTGTTTTATTATTTGTGTGTGCGTGTGTGTGTGTGTGTGAGAGAGAGAGAGAGAGAGAGAGAGAGAGAGAGAGAGAGAGAGAGAGAGAGAGAGAATTGGTAAATTCATTTTTTCTGTCTTGCTGATGAGTATTTTGTTGTGTGTTAATTTTTACATTTAATATTAATATCATCATAATTGTTTTGTCATCTGTGTGTGTGTGTGTGTGAGAGAGAGAGAGAGAGAGAGATTAATCTGATTGGGTCATAATTTTTTTTGCCTTGTTTATAATTGTGTCTTGTGTTATTAATGTTAATTTTTACATATAGGAAGAATTCCATTATTGCTTTGTCATTTTTGCCAGAGAGAGAGAGAGAGAGAGAGAGAGAGAGAGAGAGAGAGAGAGAGAAAATGTTGATTAATTGAGCTTGTAAATTAACTTGCCTTTCAGTACTATTTACTATGTAAGCTTAACATTTAGAACGAATTTCATTTTTTTTATTTGAATGAATGCATGATTTACATATCCCTTATTAAAGACACTAATATTTCAATAAAAAAAACTATAATTTCACCTTAACTTAAACGACTTAAAAATAATTTAAAGTTATTAACATTTTTTCTTAATTGTAAAGATTAAAAAAAAAAAGTAAACTTTAGAAATAAACACCCTGTTATCACTCCCTGACATCCCTACCCCCTCTCCTCATTCTCTCACTCTCCCTACTTCCTCACTCCCTCAGTGTCCTTCCTCCCTCGTTCCCTTTCCCTCAACTTTATCCCTCAACCCTGGTTTTCATCCACTCCCTGACATCCCTACGCCCTCTCCTCATCCTCTCACTCTCCCTCTCTCCTCATTCCCTCAACTTCCCTCCTCTCTCTCTGCTCTCTCTCACTTTCGTATACTAACTCTCCATCTCTTCTCCTCCCTCACAGCATCACCGAGCTCGAGAAGGAGATCAACAGCCTCCGCCAAGGACTCGACTTCATCGAGAAGGAGGTGTCGTGGCACAGGGCCCAAGGATCCACCCCACCTGGAGACAGGTTCCGCCTCGCCATGAACGAGTTCCTCGCCCTGGCCAAGGATAAGCTCGTCAATATGGAGTCGCAGTTCGAGAATATGAAGACCCAGGTCGGTTGTTCACAATATTTTTTCGCTGTTTATTTTTTTGTATTTTATTTATTTATTTATCTATGTATTTATTTATTTGTTTGTTTAGTTATGTGTGTAATTCTTTATTCATTTTTTATTCAGTTATATGTTCATCTATTTAATTATTTATTTATCTAGTTATTTATTTATGTAGTAAATATTGTATTTCTGTACCTAGTTTTTAATTTTTTATTATTTTTTATATTTTATTTATCTGTTTATATTTTTTTATTTATTTATTTGTGTTGGTATCTATTTATTTATCAAGTTATTAATTTGTTTGTTTATTTGTTTGTTAAGATGTTGATATATTTATCTAGTTATTGATTGATTGATTGATTGATTGATTGATTGATTCGTTTATTTATTTAGATCTAGTTATACATATAAATATATGTATTTATTGATGAATTTATATAGTTATTGATATATTGGTATATTAATTTTTTATTGTATTTATTGATATAGGTATTTATGTATTGTGACTTGACATTTAGTTCGAATAATAATAATAATAATAATTCCTCTTCCAGTTCCTCACCCTAGCAGCCATGTTTGGTGAGGACGGTAAATCGTCCCAGCCTGAGGACTTCTTCGGAACTTTCGACACGTTTATCGATACACTGAAGGACGCGAAGAGGGACCTGGAGAACATGAAGAAAAAGGAAGAAGAAGAGGAGAGGAAGAGGAAAGAGGCAGAGGTGAGAAATGAGGATTTTATTAATTTATCGATTTATTAATTAATTTTACTCATTTAGTTATCTATTTATGTACGCATAATTTTAATTTATTTATTTATTTTCTTGTAGTCTTTTTTTTTCAATTGTTTGTTAATTGTTGTTTTAGTCCGGTACATAAAAAGTTGTTTTTTGTTGCTGTTGTTGCTTAAGAGCTGTGTGTTTTTTAAGCATGGTTTTTATTCATGTTTTTTCATGTAATATTTTTTGTTGTTTTGTGTTTACTAAATCATGTAATATCCTTTGAATAGATTTAAATTTCGTAGTGTGAATTAGTGTGATACATTTGTCAATTATGTGTTTTTGTACATAAATATATTCGTTGATAGTGTATTTGTCTGCAAGGACTGAATATTGATAATGTTGTAATCGTAATAATTCTACAAATCAGTGTATTTGTTTTGTAATGCTGTATTTTCATTTTGCATTCATCAGTTTTCATAGATTCATTTCCTACCTTGTGTTCCTCTGAATTTTTTTCATTTTTATCTTCACACTTCATATCTTGTATACTTTTATCTTGTACAAACACACAAACGTACCTGTATATCTCTTCTGTATGACCTCCGTGCTTTCGTAATTTCTGTAATTCCTGGCGTTTAGTTTAGCGTAGATACAGTAAGCTTTTTTGCAAAGTGTTCCGTAGGTATTTGAGTTACATATGCTCACAAAATATATGAATTGCAAATTTCGAGAAGGCTTAACATTAACGTGTAAATGTAATTGCATGTGCAGTGATATAATTTATAAATGTTGAGAAATGTCAAGACCACGTTTCATTTTTCAGAAGTTAAAAGTGAATTGATTTTAATTTTGTTTAATGAGGTTCCTAACCCGTCTAATTCTAAAATAATAATAATAATAATTATAGTGAACAGGACAAAAATATTAGTCCTTCCTCACTCTTGTTTTCCTAATTTACCTTCACTTTCCGTCAATGACAGTTTATCTCCTCTTGTCTTAAATGCCCTTCCCTTCTCCTGCCTGTCCTCCTCTAGCCTCTGAACTTCTATATCTGTCGTTTCATCGCTCGGAGCACACTGAAGACGTTCGAGTGTCACAACCATAAATATGAGTTTGGAAGACTGTCCTTCAGCTGGGAAATATTTTGGATATTCTGTTCCAGTTATACTAGACAGATTGTCCGAGATAGGCTAATCCTTGACGTACAAACAGGATAGATTATCGAAAGACAGGATAATCTATTTCATACAAACAGGACGAATCCAACGACAGGATAATCAATGTCTTTCAAACAGGATACATTATCATTGACAGGATAATCAGTGTCTTACAAACAGGATACATTATCATTGACAGGATAATCAGTGTCTTACTAAGTGGGTAGATTATTAAAGACAGGATAATCCTTGTCATGCAAACAGGATAGATTATCCCAGACGTGGTAGTCCTTATCATGTACACCAGTGGATTGTCAGTGACATACGAGGTTATGTACATGAGGAGAAAACCGCTGTTATTCTGTTAGGTTCCTCACAGTTCTGTAATATCTTCATACATAATATATTCACAGGAGGAAATACACCGAATTGTTTTAATATCAGATTTAGGTAAAAATCATTCATTGGCTATTTGCTTGTATACGTTAAACAAACCAAACATTACATACAAAGGGAAAATGGCCCAAAATCTCAACCTTTTATAGGTATGATTTTGGTAATGATTCTCATTTTTTTATACATTTTTTCGTCAGTAATGCTTCTCTCCACTCGCCAACCCGACCAATTTTATTCGACACAAGGTATTTTTTAATAAGTCGATGGACTCTTGGAAAGATATTTCTTCTTTTGATGATTTTGTACAAACCATCAGATTACTTTCGAATGCAAATATTTGCCCATGATATTAGTAATGATTCTCACGATTATGGATGATTTGTGTATAATTTTAAACTGACAGATTTTTTAATTTAAATTGCTTCAGATCTGATATAGCTATATTTATTTGTTTGAGAAAATCCTGATTTGCACTGATTTATGGCAAGTGATTTGTTTTTTCTATAGTGATTTACAGGGATTGATTATAGATCATTGTTCGTCATTATATTTAACAAACACGTAAATTGCTTTATATTTAATGATTTTAGGAAATAGTAATTATGCCTACACTCTATCAATATTTTCCAGCAGGAAGATTTAAAATTTATTTAACGGGTTTAGAAGCATAGGAAAAAAGGAAGATTTCATTTTAAATTAATCAGAGGATCATTATGATTGTAGATGTGTTTCATGTAACCCTTTGATGACGAAAATAACTATCTGTAAAGAAACAGACAAACTTTCAATTTTTCTAATTGTAGCCTTTGGTTCGTTATCAATACAACTAATCCTGTATTCAAAATGTTTATTATATGCATATATATATATATATATATTATATATAATATATTTTATTATATATATATATATATATATAATTGTTTACCTATCAATATACTCCTCAGAATCTTTGAGATTTTGAAACAATAGTTTGCCAGATACAATGCCTTTCAATTGCTACCAGATGAATTTATACTTAAAGTGCTCAAATCGAAATCGCTATTTCTTCATGTCCCCTGGTCAAAATATGAGCTGTGAGGAGACCTTGACTAAACAAAGCAGCTTTCCCATTTTTGCAATAGGTTTTATAGAATATTTTGCATCAGCAAAAATCGGAAGTTTTTTTGCAATAAACTAAACAGATACCTATGTGCTAGTTTGTATGTTGACAACCAGGTAGGTAACATGACCTTAGGTACTTTCTTTCCTATATGTGCATAGAATTTTTAATACCTGAGATTCACTTCTTACAAGTTTTGTATGATTATTGTACTCCAGTTCGTCCTGATTGTAACGAATGAAACCATTTTCATAACAAGTACTTTAACAACGACTAATAACTTCATTATCTCAGAACTGTATACTCCAGTGTACATCATAATCTAACATCTAATTGTGTTGATATGAATTCCCTATTTAATATTGACGCGAAAGCAAAATAGTCTGTGCTTTTAGCAAGCAGAAGCATGCATTGCATGGTGTGATGCTAACGATTTTATTTTAAATCTTAGGACTAATACAGCATCCGCAAGTGATTCGTGTTCCTCTCTCGTTTGCTGTTCTAGAGTTCTGTTGAAATCAGAATGCAGAATGGAATAACCTTTGTTTTAGCCCTTTTCAACTTTTTGTTTTGTATTGTGATTGTTCATTTTCCATTCTATTTCCTCTTTTCCTCCGAGTCTATCTGTTTCTTCGTCGTCTGTTGTCTTATTCCTTTTGATTCACTTTGTTACTGTGATTTATTATTATTATTATTTTTTAGCTACAGAAATGGAAGTTTAGTTTTTAAAATTTTTTTGTAATTCTCATGTTTATTTTCAACCCTTAGTTATCTCCTTTCAGTACATTCTCTCTCTCTCTCTCTCTCTCTCTCTCTCTCTCTCTCTCTCTCTCTCTCTCTCTCTCTCTCTCTCTCTCCTTAGTCGTCCAGTTGTATTTTTTGATGATCGTATTTTGATAATTGAATGCAACGTGTAATTTTACCGTATATAGACGTTATCCGTTGCTATGGAACATTATTGTTACAAAATAGTTATTATTTGTTTGCAAAGAACAGATTTGTTTGCAAAATCTGCAATTAAAAAAAAATATTTTCAAGTTAATTTTTGTTGCTGTTCAGGAACCTTTTAGTTTACATGTAAATCATACCAGGTTGATTTCACGTAGGAGGTGAATCGTATTTATAAGTCAAGAGCTCTTTTGAGTCAGTCTAAAGCTAGGTTTAGCATTACCGTGGCTCTCTAAGCTACTGTGATGACCGCTTATGAGCTCTTATCTGATATCCCTACCGCTGTTTACCGTTACTGATTTGTGTCTCCAACCATTCTCACCTGATCCTCGCCTGAGAGCCTTGCCATTAATACGCCGGAAGCTCGAATGCTTGTAATGATTCTCAGTCAATATACGCTGGTGTCATATCCTGTTATTTGTTGCTAATAATACGCTGAAAAAGATCGAACGCTTGTAATGATTCTCAGTTAATTCACGCTTGTTTTTTCCTGTTCATTTGTGCTCTCCAATAACGCCTTAAAGGTTACCTTTTTTTTTTCATGATTCTCAGCTGATGTGTGCTCCAGCTTTTAGTCATGATTCTCAGCTGGATATATGCTCCATCTTTTAAGAGTCATGATTCTCAGCTGATGTGCTTTCAGTCTTGTAGTCACGATTCTCAGCTGGATGTGTGCTGCAGCTTTAGTCATGATTCTCAGCTGGATGTGTGCGCCACCTCTTAGTCATGATTCTCAGCTGATATGCCTTCAGTCTTTTAGTCATGATTCTCAGCTGGATGTGTGCTCCAGCTTTTAGTCATGATTCTCAGCTGGATGTGCGCTTAAGCTTCTATATTCATGTTTCCCAGCTGATATGCTTTCACTCTTGTAGTCATGATTCTCAGCTGGATGTGTGTTCCATCTTTTAGTCATGACTCATCTGATGTGCTTTCAGTCTTTTTCGTGATTCTCAGTTGTGTGCTTATAATGTTTTTTCTTTGTTTTGTTTGTTTCCTTCGCAAACGCCTGGCAGCGATACAAACGCCGATCCCTGCCTCCCAACTGGCATGAGAGAGCGGCCTTTGCCCTGTGGCACTGATGCCCACACCCCCCCTGCCCTCCTACCCTCCACCTCCCTCTCGGGCACTGACCCTATGTGTACGACAGGTGACCCCAAACGCTACTGCCACTAATACTACTACTACTACTACTGCCAGCCCCTTCACACCTGTATAAACTAACCCACTCGTTAATTAATTGGCACCTTTACCTGATCGGGATTTATATATAAAAAAATAGGATACCATAAAGTCTTCTAGATTGGTTCCACATTGAAAGAATTGTCAGTTATTATTATTATTATTATTATTATTATTATTATTATTATTATTATTATTATTATTATTATTTTATTATTATTATTATTATTATTATCTAAAAGTCAGTATCATCTATACATACACAAATTAGGTAATAACCTAAAACAGATCAATTCTGCTGACAATTCTCTTCAAGTAACTGAGAGGTTTTCAAAACCCTCTGGGCATTTTTTCAAGAAACATTATGGTATCTATTATTAGAAATTTTCACCCTTATATATATAAAAAGGTTTTCGTATCCTGGGTCTTAATTCTCTAATTTTGGGCTAAACAAGGGACTTAACAGATTACTAACTCTCGAATTGCTAATTGCAGTTACTAATTTCACTAAAATGGGAATCGATAATTATTTGTCTTGTAAATTACTTAAAACGCCTCTTCTGTAGAATATGGGTTTTTAAAATGTTTTATTGTGATTTTATTATAAAAACTTTTTCCTACCATATAAGTTATTTTCCTCAGGCAAAACCACATCACAAAACTTATTTGGAATTATTCTCTTCATTTTAAAAGGGCATAAAATAAATTATATATTACTTTAAATTTTCTCTCTTAATTCATTCGAAGTCATTTACGTTTTTCTGTAAGCTTTTTTTTCGCAAGAAACGTTTAAAAAATTGCACCAGTCACCAACCACAGAGCAAAAAATATGACTGCAGATAAATACACAAATTTTTCACCACTGTTGAATGACAAGTGCAGATGTACAGTTGTACAGATGTATGTAAGATGCACCGTGCGCACCTGACCTAGACTGAATAAATAATGAAAGGAATTTAAGACTTTTCTTAAGACAAAAGCATTTTGATACATTTTAATTCACTGTAAAAATTTTCTCTCGTTTTGTCCATCACGTGAATTCATTGATTTACATTCATGTATGCAAAATCATTGTGTTATTATTTCATTTTTTTTTCATTTGTGCTTAAAAGCAATTCCCCTTTGAGTAGATTTGCAGAAGGTGCCATATTGTGAATGATGAATGTTAATGAATGGTGAATAGCATAGATGAATGATACAGTGACACGCAACACTTCTGTTCACTTGCATGAATAATCATTCATGATTTTGGGTACCTGAATTCTGACGAGAATCTTAATTTTTTTATGAATAATCATTTTTTTGTGATAATTCTCATCGTTTGATTTAATATTCGACGAAGACTTTTCATCGATTTATTAAGCGACTAATAATAAATTTGACTGTAAATCTATCCTTTTGACTTGTAATATTCATAAAATAGTCACGAGTTGAATTTTTGAATTCACTTCTGAATTTGAAAATAGAATATTCATTTTTTAATGATGACCTCTTTCTGGTTTTACCAATCGACTTTGGATTTTTCAGTTATCTTTGGTTACCTCCAATTCACCCGGTTATCTCCAGTTATCCCTAATTTCCCAGTTACCTCCAAGTATCTCTCCTTATCCTTTATTTCATTTACCTTTAGGATTTCATGTATCTCTCCTTATTTTGATCATCCACTTATCTCCGGTTGTTGCTTATTTTTCAGTTATCTCTAATTTTCTCATTATCTCCCGTTACCTGTAATTTTCCAGTTATCTCATACCTATTTCAGTGACTTGACCAATAATTACCAGTAAATATATCTTAAGTAATTTACTCTCTTGAAATCTGTGACGAAATTTACCTTGACCATTTTCTTATAGTTCACGTACATTTAATGCCTCTCTCTCTCTCTCTCCTCTCTCTCTCTCTCTCTCTCTCTCGCTTGTAGAGCATGGTGATGACGCAG
Source organism: Macrobrachium nipponense (assembly GCF_015104395.2). Taxonomy (NCBI): domain Eukaryota; kingdom Metazoa; phylum Arthropoda; class Malacostraca; order Decapoda; family Palaemonidae; genus Macrobrachium; species Macrobrachium nipponense. The sequence goes on along the minus strand of NC_061096.1, from coordinate 46,460,686 downwards.
ATGACTTTGCCTTAAATTTGATCAAAGTTTCGTTAAGGGATATTTTCCATTTGCTATGACTAGACTTTTTTTTTTTATATATATATATAAATTAGGGATTATAGACATTCAAGCATGATAAAGAAATAATGTGAATGCCGGTGGTTGCTAAATTTATAAAGGATTGTTGAGTATTTACCAGGACATACATGCGTATGCATACATTATACACACTGCGCTTGGTGTATAATATATACATACAACACACACACACACACATATATATATATATATATATATATACTTATATTATATATAGATATTTATAAATACATATATAAGCATATAAATATACATACATACATACATACATACATACATACATACATACATACATACATACGCAAGTGTATAATGTATATATATATATATATGTGTGTATATATATGTATATAAATATATGTATATATATACATACCTGCATATAAACAAATACTATGCATACGGTATGGAGGCCTCAACTTGACCAAAACTACATAAGCTTTTTTGTGCATACCGGATGCTTTAAGAGAAATAACAAATGCACTGCATGCATGCATTAAATGTGTCAGGCCACTGGGTTGAAATGTTAAATTTGGCTGCTGATCAGTTTAACAAAACAAAATAATTTAATTTTACATGAGATATTCGTTTATTTGCATAATTTACATAACTGCTTAGGTCGCATTTATTCATTTGGTTTTAATTTTGTATAAATCTTTTTAATTCTTGTTGTATTTATCAATTGACAGTATTTCAACCGTATGCCTATCACATGGGTTTGCTTTGCAATAAATTTGATTAATGTTTGGTGACGGTGTGTATGTTTTTAATGGTAAATTTAAACTTGAGTTTATTTTAAGTTATTTGTGATTTATTCACGTTACACCGTAAGTACTTAAATACTTTAGTACTTAAATACTGCTTTTAGATATTTTAAGAGATTTATTTTAAGTGTTGTTTAATCCTTGTATAGTGTATATTTTGTTGTAGAGTAATTTGGTCAAAAAAATTTAGTTAAATATTTTAATACTTGACATTTTCAATTTTGCTCTCATTTTGCTTATATATGTTGTTGCAGATTTTAGTAATACATAATTTTTTTTATTTTGTATATGCATGTATAATTCAGTAACATCTTATTCTTTTATTTGATAAAATAAGACATGAATATAAGATACTTTTAAATTTCTTCAGCGTTGACAAAACTTATTCTTGGAAAATAATATTAATAGAATAAAACAGAAAATAAATAATATGAATAATAGAAGCCTGTACAGAACTCAGTGCAATTTAAATCAGAACATATAATTAAAAACAAAAGTGAACTGAAATAATTTTTTAAAAATATCCAAGATAAAGAAACAAGTCACTCTTGAATTATAAGCTTTATCTAACTACTGATATTCGTACAGTAACTGTTATTAGTATGTTATTTACAATAACTGTTATTCGAGTGTTTTTATTGCCCAATTTAAATTCAATATTACTTGTACTGGTAATTCATTGTCAGATGACATCAAAGTAAGATTAATTAAATTGATTTTAACGCGCTTGGCAAATTTAACCTATGCGGTTTTTATATAAAACATTTTCAAATCAATGTTCAGTATATTTAAGAGAGTTACCAAATAATTCCAAAAGTGTTAGTAACTTCGTTTTCCAATTAACATAAGCTCTTCAACTGATTGCCAATTTATAATTCTTAATGAAATCCTTTGAAAGGAATTTTAACGTTTTACTTTCAATGAATTTCCTTCAATATTTTTGTAATGTAAAAGTCTAACTTGAAAATGGTTTTCAACATTTGTCTCAACGCGTTTAGAATGTTTAATATGATTACTTGCGTCAATTTTCAGTAACTAACAAATTTGCATTACTTATTATTCCTGTCAACCTATCTAACGTGTGCCAACACGTTTCATATATTTAATATGCTGTTAAAAATGTGTCAACATCTAGTAGTAATAGTAAGACATCTGCATGACTATTATTCCATGTCAACAAATGTCAACAAATCTAACGTGACTGTTATTCTCCTTCTTGCCTTCCCCTTGCAACGGCTCACCCACCCAACCACAACATCAACAGCGCCGCGAAGTGGAGCGAGAAAGAAGAGCCAAAGAAAAGAGCTCCAGGATGAACAACGGCCAACCCGGAGGAGGAGGCGTTGGAGGAATTGGAGGCCAAGGCGGAGGAGGCGGAGGAGACAGCAGTTCCGGCGGGGAGAACGAGAACGACTTCGACGACCTCATCTCGGCGCTGCGTTCGGGCGACGTCTTCGGCAAAGATATAGACAAGATGCGCCGGAAGAAGAAGCACTCATTCAGCGCCGGGACGCGGGAGAGGGACCGCGAGAGGATCATCGGGTCGCATAAGTATGCTTGATGTCGGGCTGCCGAAGGAGGCGCCGACGGCGACGGCAAGAAGAAAAACAACGACCCCGTGGACGACGGCCAGGAGAGGAAGATCGTCATGGAGGCGCAAAACAAGAAGTAAAAAAAAAAAAAGTAAATGTCAAAACACTAAGTGAACAAGATAGAGTTTATTGGTATAAAACGTAAGAAGAAGAAGAAGACGAAGCAGATGACAGAACAAGAAGTGAACGAGGCCGACTTAACAATATGTCGTTTGTCTCTAAGAAAAAACAAGTCGTATTAGAAAATCGAACCTCAAAAACTGAAGTGTACAGATATAAAATTCTGAAAAGATTTGATCACTTAATTGGTAAGGACAACCTCCTAAGTCGTTCACGAAACATTGAAGGAAAAGATGTCCAAGTATTGAATACTCAAAACAGTTATGTTTAGATGAAAATGGTTTCCAAGATATTCGTTCAACATGGAAGCTGAAACGCAGAGCAAAGTAGAGACTATGTAATGTCGTTGTTCCTGTAATAAAAGAAATATTTTGATTTACTCATCACTATATTTAAAAATCAACTTGATCAGTGAAACCATTTTAAACCCAAGAAAGGCAGTTCATTCAGGAAATCTCCCAAAGAAGAAGAATTGGAAATATTTACGTCATAAAGAAAAAATGAACGAATTCTGTAAGTCCATGTGATAAAATTCTCGTAAGTATTGATTTTAATCATTGGAGTGATTTTATATATATAATTTGTTATATCGTAACATATAGGGGTCAGTTGCGTTTCGCCCTTATAGGCTCAAAGAATTGTATATTGTAAATATAGATTTATATATATATATATATAGATGAATATAATAAGCCTTACTAGATCAGTTTATTACACTCACGTAGCCATGCAGTTTTTTATTTTTGCCCATAAGACACTGCCAAGTGATTTATAATACGTGTTTTAAATGAGATAAAACACTTTTTTTTATATAGATGCAGTCTTCAAAAGATTCATGGATTGATACGTGTTTTAAACGAGATAAAACATTTTTTTATATACAGTCTTTTAAAGATTCCTGTTATGTTCCTTCTGTTATTGTTAACAAAAAAACAAAAATATTCACATAGTTACGCATAATTTTTTACGAATGACGTCATTCTAACGCAAAGTATACCTCTGTTAACGTAGTATAGCATGCAATGATTTCGTTAAGCGAACTGCCTTTTTTTATATATATATATATATGATTGAATGTATATTTTTTAAATAGTCTTTAGTGCTACCTATGGTCGTATCATAGGACGATGAAAGCAAAAAAACTGTTTTTTTTTTTTTTTTTTTTTTTAACTTTTTTTAAAACTTCATTTCTCGCAACGGAAATGATGCAGATATTGCAACAAATCACAATCAACTCTGTAGCTTTACTTAGCTATAAATGTACTATACTCTTAAGTGTCTGATGATGGTGGTGTATTGAGAAAATGCACTGCTCATCACTGCTGCTGCTTATTTCAACGATGTAATTTGTTTTATATATATATATATATATATATATATATATATATATATATATATATATATATATATATATGTATATTATGTATATGTATGTATATATATATACATACATATATATATATATATATATATATATATATATATATATATATATATATAATTTTGGCCCAGTTTGGAGTGACCAAAAAATATTCCTTGACATTTCTGTGCTAAACTCATAAGTAAGTGCAAGTTGTCTGTCCTGTTGTGACAATTAAAAGTGAATTCAACCATAAATAGTGAATTAAAAATAATAATAATAAAAAGAGTACAAACAGATAACCTTCAACAACAGATTTTGGTGACCAAATTGCGTAAGAAATGTGTAAAGAATTGCGTAAAAAAATGAGTAATAACTCAACTGGAATACAACAGTGAATGTACTAGAGTGATTCATACAAATGTGTTACACCACTTCAGAAGTCATTCAAGCAAGGAATAATCCACCTCTTCAAATGTCAAGGTCTCTTTGCTCCATCATCAGAAAACTCCACATATATATATTCCTTTCGTGACATATTCCAAGAGAACGTTTCCAGATTTGGAATAACAATCCAAATGAAAGTATTAATTTCAATTCTTAATTGATCCAGTGAAACCGCAGCCATGTGCGTATTTGCGTATCATTTTGAATATAAAAAAAGCTTTATTAGGTATTTCTAATGATCCTGTTTTTTTAACTTAGTCATAGAAAGAGAGAGAGGGAGAGAGATTCCTCAAGGAGTATTTGTGAATTTCTGTGATATATATAAATATTTACTTTTTTGTGGAATGATTTTCTCTCGTCTTTCTGTAACAATTGGGTGACCATGTATAAAGCATGCGTTGATTTATTATACATGTATGTAATATATTATATATATTATATATATATATATATATATATATATATATATACACATATACATATTTACATATATAAATTCTCTTCTGCTTAAATAGCCGCACTACTATTCAATAGGAGAGCTAGTCAGAATTATTACTGCAATTTGTTGAGGGATCCCAGTAACTGGACATTCCTCACTATTGGGTAAAAAAAATTAAAAAGTGTGATTTGAAAAACTGATTCCTCTTAAACGTTATGTATTAATTTTTTCTTTTCTGAGTTAGAAATTGTTTGTAATTTGTTGTCTCCAAATAGTGAGCTAAATAAATTATTATCAGTTAGAGAATCGTTATGTTTTCAATATAAATGCTTATTAACAATCTCTGGTCTTGCTCACAGATATAAGCAAATGATCGAACTACACGGAATGGTATCATTGCGTACAGTACTTACTGTTCAAATGGATTTAGCTCCGTGGAGAGCGACAAGAGTGGCCTCCAGTAAGCTTCTGTTGCAGACAGTTTTTCTCTTAATAAACTTCAAGAGAAATAAAAAAAAAATAATAAACCTTCGGAGTGACATTTACACTAAGTCTGTTTTGAATGTCTCGTCAAAAATGAGCGTCATTACTGGACAATGCTTACGTCAATCGTAGGGAAATTATATCCTTTATATATATATATATATATATATATATATATATATATATATATATATATATATATATATATATATAAATATATATGTTGCTCATTTTGAAGCTTATTTGTTTAAGGGAGTAATCCATGTTCAGTGACACGTTGTACGCGAATACTATATGCTTTGACAAGACTATTTGGTTCCCAAGTCACCCGAAGGTGCATGATGTAATGTTTCTCGTATTTCCTCTGCCGAGCTTATTCTGCGGAATTTGAGAGACTCAAGAGGAGCCTAGTCGTGACATCGTAGATGATGCTTAGGAAGAGTTAGTCACGGCTAGTCTCTGGATTCTAATATGTGCCTGAGTTTCTTCTCCCTGGAATCAAGAGGAATGATCACACTTTTTTTATTTACTTGAAAATTTTAGGGTTAAACTTGATTTACTGATTAATAATCGATATTCTTTGAATTAACATGAATTTCATGAGTCACCACCGTACTGTAAACTACTATGAATTATAGTTATCATACTCACAATTACTATAAATTATAGGAGTCACTATACTTTGAACTACTGTCAGTTTTTTGTAAGTCATAAAAATGAGACTCGTATTTCATTTTCCTGTCTAAACGTCGCTTCTTAGTGATTCTGAGATAATACATTTTGTACAAATTAGTTTTATCGCTTTGTTTGTTGTGGTCCAGAATCTGTAAGGTAAATAATTGTTGGATTAGGTTAGTAATCTGTGAGAGATTGGAAATGTTTCTAATATATTGATATATAAGTATAATATATATATATAGATATATATATATATATATATCTATATATATAATAATATATATAAACAGTGATGCTTATTCATTAACAAAATCAGTATTTATTTTCTTTAGCACAAATCTTACACCAATTATTGTCATGCCTAACCAAACCAGATCAGTATTTCGAAAGTTGTTAAGTTTTAGAAAATTATAATTAATCCAAACTAGATCTATTTTAAAAAGAGATCATCTGCCTAAAAATACATTTTTCTAGAAACCAAGTTTGCCTTTTGTTTTGAATCTGGTAGGAACTTTTGTAAGCTATAACTAAACGCTTCGTGATTTCTTTAAACTAATGAGCATAAATTCAAAATAATTATACTATAAGCTTGTATTAATGTCCCGACTCGATGATCGTGTAGTATGGTTTTCCAAAGCGGGAATCATACTGACGTGATCACTTCGAGCACAATATTTCAGATTCTGAACGCCACCATATGTCACTAGCTGTCTTTGTAACTCGTATCCGAATGCTCTGATTGGTCGAATATCCTCTCGAGCGACCAATCAGAAACCCTCCTCCTGATCACGCCCCACCTCCCTCTTTCTCTCTCTCATTGTAAATGATGCTTACGATATATTATATATATAAATATTCTTTGTAAATAAATACATACACAAACACAAACAGATCATACGTATATATATGTTACATAATCGCTAGAGATGACGATGAACTTTCTCCCTCAGTGTATTAAAATCACTAGTTTAATCTACGCTCTTTATTATATACGTGTGAATGATTTTCATGTTTATACTTTCTGTATAATTTTGTATGTAATTTTATATATGGAATTATTATTGCTATGATGCTAAATAAATGTTGTCATTCAAGTGTCGCTCTTATTCTAACCTTGGGTGACGATCAAAATCCAGTGTGATGGTTTTTTTTTTTTTTTTACAGATGTAAGAAACGTTTTGGCGTTAAAAATCACCTCCTTCATGCTATTATTTTCATTACTTTATCATCAGCCACATTTTGTCCTAAAACTATTATTATTAGTATTATGATTTAGAAACTGAACCGTATTCATATGGAATAAGCCCTCAGGAGCCATTGACTTGAAGTTCAAGCTTACAAAGCATAAGATGGTGTTCATTTGAAACAAGTAACAGATTGTAATAGGATAGACAGAGAGAAGAGATCAGTTATTAGAGAAGAAAGATTAAATTACCAAATCAAAAATACGTAAATAAACGTGTAAGTTAATTATTAAAATCCAAGTAGATGATGTCCAAGGATCTAAAGGTGGAATAGGAGGAAAACTCTGTAATATTAGAAAGGTCGGGCAGCAGGACTGAAGGAAGCAAACGGTGATGGAGGTCGAGTAACAGGCCTAAGTAAGGGCCGCTGCAAGCACCTTTTAGTAATACCTACAGTGCACCAGAGGCGCCTCAATGGCGTGATCGGTATGGTTTTGGCCTACCACCTCGGTGGTCGCGAGTTCGATTCTCGGGCATTCCATTGAGGAGTTAGAGATGTGTACTTCTGGTGATAGAAGTTCACTCTCGACGCGGTTTGGAAATCACGTAAAGCCGTTGGTCCCGTTGCTGAATAACCACTGGTTCCATGCAACGTAAAAAACACCATACAAACAAGCAATACAGTGCACCACGCGAGGTGCACCAACGGCATTATCCCCCACAATGCGAATATTTCTTATAATCCATTCAAGTTATTTCTAAACAAAATGTAATCATCTAATCGGTACTGTGTAAATAACGGCTTGATTGGAACTCGGCATCATTTATATATAATGAGGAGAACATTCACTGATTACCGCTGCGATATTTGGAATCCCAGCTTCACGTGATACGCGCATTACCTTCGTTAATCATACACGTAAATAACCCCTCTTCGGTAAACCCGGTTTAGAACCACTGTCAGCTCATTAACCACGCAATTGCCGCTGACCGTCGCCCTTTCGTAACTGACCAGATGTCCTCCGATGGGCCTCTTCCCTCAAATCCGGTGGATAGCAATGGTATCATTGCGAAACAGAGACGGAGACTTAGACAGATTCCCAGCCAGTTATTCCGGAGTTCGTCCGATCGTATGCTCCGTTCACTGATGAGTATCGCATCTGCAAATTGGTACTCTCACTCTTGTTTGCTTGGCTTGTGGATTCTCTCACGATTATCTCGGAATTCCAGCGGTTATCTCTCAAAAGACGGGAGGTATTAGTGATGTTCTTTATGTAATATTGTAATTGGTTGGCTTATGTGGTCAGATCCTTAAAATGATTGACAATGCATGTTTTTTTTCGGCGTTTACCGAGAAATTCTTTAGGTGTCTGGTAAACTCGAAGGTACTTGCCGACAATTTAAGCAACTTATGAGATAACATTGACAAAATTCAACGACTGCTTTTACAAGGTCATATTCAGACATTGATTGTCATGTGACTAACATCATTTACCATCGGTTTTTATTTCGAAGAAAAAATTAGTTGATATTTCACCAGAAGAGCTTTAGCAAACTGCCCAGTTCACCAGGTATATTTTCAGTACGGCATAACCAAATTTTATATTTCTTATTTCTTAATGAAGAAATAAACAAAATGCAGTGACATTGATGCTTATCCCAATATAAATCAGTAATTCATTAGGTATCACCGGAAGGTCAACGTCATTTTTTCAATGCAGTTCTATTGAGGGTTAGTATAGATTACCACTTTATCGAACTTTATATGGCACAATTTCCCCTTGAAAGCAGTTCCACATTAGACGAGTGGTTTTCGCGCTCGGCTACCAATCCGGTGGTCCAAAGTTCGATCCTCGGCTCGGCCAACGCGGAATTAGAGGAAATTATTTCTGGAGATAGAAATTCACTTCTCGATATAATGTGGTTCGGATCCCACAATAAGCTGTAGGTCCCGTTGCTAGGTGACCAACTGGTTCCTAGCCACGTAAAAATATCTAATCCTTCGGGCCAGCCCTAGGAGAGTTGTTAGTCAGCTCAGTGGTCTGGTTAAACTAAGATATACTTAACTTTTTTCCCCTAAAAAGCAAAATCTTGCGTTTCATATTAAATTCAAACCAAAGTAACAGACAATTCTACTGACATGACAGGTTGATAAGATTCGTGACTTTGGTTTTAATACGAAAAGAATCAGGGAAAACGAAGTCGCCTTGACAGATTTCTAATTCGCTATGTGGAACCAACGAATTTACTTGACAAATTCATTCGTTAGCATATTGACAAACCGACTCTATCATGGTCGTGAGAAAATAATGAAGGCTTTGATTTCGGAGCTATATTTGCATTTGTCATTTGCATAAGTCTGAAATGATTCTGCATTCTAGATTCAACTCAGTTGCATTCTTGTGTTGTTTCCTAAACCTTGTGAAACAGTTAAATATCAAGTGTTAGTGAAACCTGCAACATATTGCCAGCCTGTTGAAATAGGTAATGGATGCTAATGAATCCTGAAAGCCGGCAGGCTGAGAGTCAATAGCATTAATTAGCCATATTAGCTACACGCGTTTCCAGTACGCATTCAACCAAGTTGCGTCATTCCAGGCAGGGGATGGTTGGGAGAAGGTGAGGGGGAGGGTAGGCGTCTTGGGGAAGGGGTGGGGGTGACTCTTACGTTTTGCAGCACAACTTTTGCTCATCCTCAGTCAGTTGACAGTTAGACTCGAAAGTGAGTGAACCAACTTTTTTTTTTCTCTCCCTGTGGTTTTACTAATCAAAGTCTTCCTCAAGATTGATATAGAAGTAAGTGGTGATTTACTTTGTGATAAAGTCGATATTTCTATACGGTTATGTTTATAAAGACTGAGGGAGATTTTGAAATATGTAGTTTCGGTGTTGGCGAGATGTAGTTGCATAGTTATAAAGCAAAATATTCTTTGGCATATCAAGGCCTTTATAGACACATTAATAATTTATTCAACATAATCAGGGTTCCTCAGTTCCTGACAGATGAACAGTTATTAGGTAAAAGTTGTCATATCAGAATCTTTTAAATTTCTTAAACAGATAACTAATTCATTTCGTATAACCTATGATCTTTAATATCCTTACAGATCAAATGATGGGTATTCACTCCTATACCTGTAATTAATTAGCATACATGTGACAGATATTACGAACAGGATCTTCCTGAATTCTCAACTGGATCATTAACTTAATTCACATAACCTGTGATCTTTAATTTTCCGATTGATCAAATGAGTAATAGTCATTCCTATTACCTGTAATTTATTAACAAATAGCCTTGTAAAACCGTGACCTTTCGAAATTCTCAACAGGATCATTAATTTAATTCACGTAACCTGTGATCTTTAATTTCCTATATAATCAAATGATCAGTATTTACTATACCTGTAATTAATTATAATATAGGTGGCAAAGTCTTAAGACCAGGATCTGTCAAATTCGTTAATAAAATCATTAATTTAATTCACATAACCTGTGATCTTTAATTTCCTGACTGATCAAATGGTCAGAATTTCTTATACCAGTAACTAGTAATTAGCATATTGGTGACAATCAGTCTTAAGACCAGGATCTTTCAAATTTATCAACAAGATGATTAATCTAATTCACATAACCTGTGATCTTTAATTTTCTGACTCATCAAATGATTTATAGTCATTCTCTATTACCTGTAATTAATTAGCACACAAGTGACAAAGAGTCTTAAGAATATTTTGGGGGAGAAAGGCGAACATCTTCTATATATTTTTCTTGGCAGAATCCGAATTTGTCGAATCTAGTTCTCGAAAAACCGCAAATCGCGTGATTAGAGTCAGTACTCGGCTGGCCTTGTGGCTTCTAAATCCCGTCTCACTTTAGCCCTCTTATATTTTGCTCTATATTTTTGTTATTCCCATGGTTTTATTTATTTTTCTATTTTTATTTTTTACTTTTTGCCCATCTCACTTCCCGGTACATTTAAAAAACTCAACGCTGAGAATGAGAATCCACCCCCCACCCCCGTCTCACTTCCCTCTCCATTTAGAAAAAAAAAAACTTAACTCTAAGATTGAGGAACAAAATTTTAGTCCCTGTGTTTTATTTTTTCTCACTTCCCACTAAATTTAGAAAAAATACTCAACGCTGAGATAAAAAGCAAACAAGAACCAGCATTAATCACCAAAATTGTCGCATTTTCCTCCTTTACATTTAAAAAACAACTCAACTCTGAGATTTAAAATAAAAGTGTACGTTGCATCACCAAAATAATAAAGTTAGCAGGTACCTGTGTTGACGATAATATATAGAGTAGTATCGATCTTTGCTTTATTGCAATCGTAGTTTGAATAGCAATTCCAAATTACCATTAATAATTACCCGCTTGTGTAAAGAGGATTCGCATTCAAAATTCTTCATTATGAATAAAACTCCTAGTCAAAGACTACCAAGAATTCAACCCCCTTATAGTACAGCAGTGTAATAAGTGTAATGGATCCAGATTTGGTTATATTGTGAATGATAAATAGGCGGAGACGGGCAAAACCTTACCGAATATATTAGAGAGAGAGAGAGAGAGAGTAGAGAAAAAAAGCGTGAGAGAGAGAGAGAGAGAGAGAGGAGAGAGGGAGAGATAGAGAGAGAGAAAGAGCTAAATAGGGAAGAGCGTCAATCAAGCGGGTAAAAAATGTACATGCATATCCAACTAATCACAAGATAGACTGCAAAGCGAGAGTAGAGAGAGAGATAGAGAGAGAGAGAGAGGAAGGATTGGGGAAGGGAGAGGAAAAAGACGAGAAGAAGAGCCAAAGGATATAGGTAAGCGTCAATCAAGCAGGTAAAAAAATGTACATGCATATCCAGTACTATCACAAGATAGACTGCAAAGCAAGAGAGAGAGAGAGAGAGAAAGCAGTAATGGAATGTTCCCAGCCTAATCCAGTAAGGAATTCATTACAATTAAGCCTCAATAACAGCCTAAATAGCACCGAATTTAACCGAAAGCTCCCAGAATGAAACTTTCCATACATTAAAGTCGTGAGGTGTAATTGGTTCATTTTGAAAGGCGACAATCACGAGATGAACCAATCTTCGTAAACGACACCGAATCGTCGCTTTCACTCAAACTCCTGCTGTCGCTTTTTTGGATAGAGATCTAGAAGTAGTGATGCTGTATTGAAGAAGAGCATACCACCTTGCTTGTCGTCCTTGAAAATATGAAAAATTTAGTTTGCATATTTTATATGGTTTTCATTCCAGGTTAATAGTTGTGGTCACCCACGCATCATTGCGACCTCTGATCTTTGGCCTTATTTTGACCCATTGTCCTTCGCAGTAGTCTCCCAAAGTCTGTTGCAAAGTCTAATAACAGTCATTAGTGATTGTATGCTACAGATATACAGGATTCAGTTAAGGTCACCCGCTCAAGATTTGACCTGACCCACTGCACTGATAAAGTCCTTGTCCTTGACTTTATTCTGGTACACACATATGCTTGGTTGGTTAGGAAGGTTAGGTTAAAGTCGTGTAGTAAGCCTGCAGTTATTAAATAGCTTGAGAGAACATATAATTAGGTATGCTTTGTATATATATATGTATATATATATATATATATATATATATATATATATATATATATATATATATATATATATATATATATGTGTGTGTGTGTGTGTGTGTGTGTGGATGTCTGAATCCTACAGTACGTTCTTGCAATGCACTGTAAGTCCATCTAAATGGAAACAATTTATGGGAGGGACGAGCATTCATATAGCTAAAATTATGCTAAAGAGGTTAAGTCATTCCTGAGTTAGATGGATTTTTAATTAAATTAATTTGAAATATTCAGTATCTAATCCGGCAGGAAATACCCAAGGTACAATTTGCTACAAACTCCTACCATTCCCCAGGACCTTGAATTAACTGCCAAGGAATCCAGTGGACTTCCTCCTGCCACCTGGGGCGACCAGATATCCTGATAATCCTGGGCGGGCATGCGCCATGCGATGGTTTTGAGTCCTTCCAAGAAGTGCGAAGATCCTTAAATTTGTGCTTTTCGCTCTCCACCCAATCCTTAAGGATTCTCTTTTTTTGCAGGATTCTCTAAAGGATTTGTATTCAGTGTTGAAGGAGCTTTGTACAAAATCTGATTTATGTAAAATCTCTAGTTTTCCAAATTATTACCTGTACAGTTTTTCTTTTTTAACACTTAAACTAATGTCGAAAGTTGCTGTTTAGCCTTGAATGTCGTTAAGTCAGCATTTTGGTCAAGATATTAAAAAGAAACAAATGCATTTAGTTACATAAAAATGCCGTAGTATTTACTATTTTTAATGTTCTATGTATCATTTGTAAAATGACCTAGTCTAAATCTTGCTGCTTGTTAAACTTAGCGTAAGCTAATTTACAGATTATTGACAAAACAACCTCTTTGGGTGTCATAAACAAATTTAAGGTCATACCTTTCACTAACTTCTTTCTTGCAGTAAAGCAGATCAAATGTTTGATAAACATACAAATAACTTCATCTTTTAAACACTATATCCAGTAATGTTAAAACAAATGTAACTTGAAAATAAAATTAAAAAAAAAATGAATGGGTAGCACTTTCACCCCAAACAATCAAATGTAAATGAAACCGTTGTATGGTTGAGTGGTCACCATTACTATTTCAGACTAGGAATTAATGCTGCATTTCCCTTTTTTTGCCAATAGGATTACGTAAATAGTTTGAATTGGATTTTGAAGATAATTTTCTTATTTTTGAGAGACTTTCCGTCAAGTATCTCTGAATTCCCCAGCCCTGTCGAATGTTTACAATCTCTAAAAGCTCTTGTGTCGAATGCTGTCTTCATGTTGTTGCTGCTAACGTCAACAACATAAAAATATGAGGAATACCATGACAGGAGGTGTCACTGTAACCCCGTCCTCCGTCACGGTGTTAGTTCTAATATCACTGTAACTTCACCTTCCATCCCTGTATTCTTTCTAGTGTCACTATAGCTCCCTCTCCACCTACGTATTCCTTCTAGTGTCACTATAACTTCACCCTCCATCACTGTATTCCTTCTAGTGTCGATATAAATTCACCTTCCATCACTGTATTCCTTCTAGTGTCACTATAACTTCACCCCCCATCACTGTATTCCTGTATTAATTCTAGTGTCACTATAAATTCACCCTCCATCACTGTATTCCTTCTAGTGTCACTATAACTTCACCTTCCATCACCGTATTCCTTCTAGTGTCACTATAACTTCACCCTCCATCACCGTATTCCTGTATTAATTCTAGTGTCACTATAAATTCACCCTCCATCACTGTATTCCTTCTAGTGTCACTATAACTTCACCCTCCATCACTGTATTCCTTCTAGTGTCACTATAACTTCACCCTCCATCACTGTATTCCTTCTAGTGTCAATATAAATTCACCTTCCATCACTGTATTCCTTCTAGTGTCACTCTGACGTCCTCCTCCATCACTGTATTCCTTCTAGAGCCACTATAATTTCCCCGTCCATCACTGTATTCCTTCTATTGTCACTATAACGTCCCCCTCCGTCACTGTATTCCTTCTAGTGTCACTGTAAATTCACCCTCTATAACTTCACTATAACTTCCTCCTACATTACTGTATTCCTTCTAGTGTCGCTATTACGTCCCACTCCGTCGCTGTTATCCTCCCAGTGTCACTATAAATTCACCCTCCATCACTATATACCTTCTAGTGTCACTCTACGTTCCCCTCCATCACTGTATTCCTTCTAGAGCCATTGTCACTTCATCCTCCATCACTGTATTCATTCTAGTGTCACTGTAACGTCCACCTCAATCTCTGTATTCCTTTTAGAGTCACTATAACTTCCTCCTATATCACTGTATTCCTTCAAGTGTCGCTATAACGGCCCCCTCCGTCGTTGTAATCCTTCCAGTGTCACTATAAATTCACCCTCCACCACTATATACTTTCTAGTGTCACTCTACGTCCCCCTCCATCACTGTATTCCTTCTAGAGTCATTGTAACTTCATCCTCCATCAGTGTATTCATTCTAGTGTCACTGTAACGTCCCCCTCCATCACTGTATTTCATCTAGTGTCACTATATCTTCGCCCTTCCCATTGTATTCCTTTTACTGTCACTATAACTTTGCCCACCGTCACTGTATTCCTTTTAATGTTACTGTAACTTCACCCTACGTCACTGTATTCCCTCTATAGCAACAGTACTCTACCTCAAATTTGTGGTTTTGCGAAGTATGTCTTGAGTTGGCTCGTTCGTTCTCCCCTCCCAGAGAGAGAGAGAGAGAGAGAGAGAGAGAGAGAGAGAGAGAGAGAGACGCTGTTCTCGTAACTTCTTGACCATAAATGAGATATTTGCGGTGACTGTCACGTATGCGTTGTGTAAGACCGATTAAAAATTCTTTCCTTTGACGGGGGAGACCAGAAGTCTCTGCTTCAAGTTAGGTAGAAGACTTGCACTTCTTTCTGGGGCAAATCGGTCTCATACTTCTCGTTTTTATCATTGAACGGGAAGTAAAGTTATATGTTTCAGACCATGACCAAAATAGGTAAATATAGAAGGAAAATGGGTAATGATTAAAAAACTTAAAGAACAGGTATTTCTGAAAAAAGGTGTCTGTGAAGAACAGTCTGAGAAAAAATTTAACTAAAGACAAGATATATTCTGAAAATAGCTGTAACTAAAGAATGAGTATATTCTGTAAATAGCGGTAACTGAAGAATAAATATATTCTGAACAATGGTGTAGCCATAACTAAAGACCAGAAATAACCTTGAATTACATGTAATTTAAAGGTAAATATGTTTTTAAAATAGCTGTAACTAGAGAATAAGTATATTCGGAAAATAGCCAGGTCAAAAGAGTAGGTATTCTGAAAATAGCTTTAACCAACCAACAGATATATTCTAGAAAAGAGCACAAACTTTTGAATCTATCTTAGGAGCTTATGATTTAAAGATTTTATTTTTTTCTGTTTAATAAACTATTCATTATATTATTCATTCAATCGTGGTATTCAGTCCATCCTTTTCTGTAGTCTCAGTAGACTGTCATTGCAATATATAGAATATTAGCAAATATAAACCTTTATTAAACATTAAAGCAATTTTTTTTAACTTGGTGCCATTATACTCTGGTAGAAACAATAAGAATTTAGATCAATCAGTCCAAACTAACATTAGCTGAAGTTATTCAATAATTTTCTATGCCCGTAACCTTCTAATATGCATCGTTCAGTGAAATTGAGCAACATTGTTTCTGGTAAGAATTTTGATGGGTTACCAATAATTCATACCACATTAGTTCTCTTGAAAGATTTCCAGTCATAGATTTGACTGACATCAATCTTTCGTCTTTTTAGGTACATCAGCGACCTCACGATGGCTTGAAGGACTGAAGCGCAGTGATGCATAAATTGGATTTTAAAAAGTGTCTTGAAGTCATCTGTGATAGGTTCCAGTTGCGTTATTGCTCCAGCTGAGGCTGTGCTAGATTCTTTATATAGTGACGAGCAACATGAATATTTTGAAGGTAAGAAGGATATATTTACATTTCTATATGGATAGCATCAATTAAACGTTCAAAGGAAACTGCTTAGATATTCCTGTATTGTCGAGTAAACTCTCTCTCGCTCTCTCTCTCTCTCTCTCTCTCTCTCTCGATTAAGAGATGAATCTTTATTTCTAACTTAAATTTTCCTCTCTCTCTCTCTCTCTCTCTCTCTCTCTCTCTCTCTCTCTCTCTCTCTCTCTCTCTCTCTCTCTCTCTCTCTCTCTCTCTCTCTCTCTCTCTCTCTCTCTCTCTCTACTCAGGAAAAATAAAAATAGTATTTCCATGCATGCGTGATTGAGAGATCCATCATATCAGCTGTAACTTGTCATTCAGTATCTTGAGGAGTCCTAGTCTTAAATTATTTTTGCGTTTCAATTATCTTCCGAATGTAATGCGTCTGGAAATAATATTTGGCCACGCGAAGTACCAAAAAGAGGCTAAAAATAATTCTCTCTCTCTCTCTCTCTCTCTCTCTCTCTCTCTCTCTCTCTCTCTCTCTCTCTCTCTCTCTCTCTAAGTTTGACAATAAATAAAAACAGAATAAAAATAACAGGATTCATTTACCCGTAACCGGAGATAACTTACGCGTATTATTTGTGACGCCCAAATTATTTTTTTCTAGCGTACAAAAAGCACTCGTACACATTTCTCTATTGAAAATACTTTCTGTTTCCCTTTGCCCCAACACCCAACCCCCCTCCTGGCTTTAGAAGAGTACTTTACAAGTAATATTACTTAATAAATAAGTAAATAAATAAATAATAAATAGATAAATAAATAAATAAAAAGTCTTCCAGAACGAAAGTGAAATTCTTGTTCGAAACCGGAAGAGTAGTTTTTAAACTTCCTGGTTCAGTGGATCGTTAAGTCTCACAAAGTTGGCTGTAAAATCTTCCTGGTCTACTATTTCTTTCACTAGTAAATAAGCTGTTATTTGTTGTTAAAGTTAAGAGAGAAAATTTTGCATAAATTCAAGTTTTCATTCATAAAAAATATGAAAAAAATATATAAAATGAACAGGTAGCAGAATCCAGGCAGATAATTTCCAATATTGGCAAATCGTTCCGTTCCGTCTTTCCAAGTGAGGTAACCTGTCCCCTGGATGTGTACTCTCTCTCTCTCTCTCTCTCTCTTCCTTACAGTAAATGTGGTCAGGGTTCTCCTTCTTTAGCACTGAAACCATTTTAAGTACTGCTTGCGATAACAAACAACTTGTTCCAGTAACGTTCCTCAGTAATGTTTCTCATTAAAACAGCAGCGTATGTATGTTTGTACTCACTCACTACTTTCTTAATTATTTCAAATGTTTTTCCTTTATAATATTGAGGAAATAATCGTATACACTGGTACATATATTTATATTAATTCAAAGAATTGAGTTCAGCGTGTTTTCAATTTCCAAAGTACTCTTTGGGACAGTTCGAAGAGTTGTTGCCGAAGGTAGCTTTTGTTTGCGTTCAATATGATGACTTTTCGAAAGATTTTATGGTGCCATTAATCTGATATATATATATATATATATATATATATATATATATATATATATATATATATATATATATATCGTCACCAGTGGTGACGATTATTTCCTCAATACTAGAAAGGGAAAATATTTGAAATAATTAAGACAGTAGTGACTGAGTACAAACACACATTGACACATACAGCCTCTGGGACACACCATACGCTGCTGTTTTAATGAGAAACATTACTGACGAACGTTGTTTGTTAACGCTAGCAGTACTTAAAATGGTTTCAGTGCTAAAGAAGGAGAACCCTGACCACAGTTACTGTAAGGAAGAGAAGAGGAGAGAGAGAGAGAGAGAGATACACATCCAGGAGACAGGTTACCTCACTGGAAAGACGGAACGGAACGATTTGCCAATATTGGAAATTAACTGCCTGGGTTCTGCTTCCTGTTCATTTTATATATTTTTTTCATATTTTGTATGAATGAAAACTTAAATTTATGCAAAATTTTCTCCCTTAACTTCAATAACAAATACTATTAATATATATATATATATTTCTTAATAGATATATATTATATATATATATATATATATATATAGATATATATATATATATAATTATATATATATATATACATGCATCCATATATATATATATATTTAATATAAATAATATATACATATCTATATTATAATATATATATATATATTATATATATAATAATATATATTCTTTAGGAATGGAGGTGTGTAACAAATGAATAAGCATAAATGAATGAAATTAATTAATACAAAATTATGATAATTTAACGGACTGATCTTCGTGAGGAAGCGCAAATAGCAGATGGTTCGTTATACGTTTTAATGGGCGTGCGCGTAATTTTCTCCTCCGTAAATAAGCCAGTTATTATTTCCATCGTTTTAAGAGTCGCAACGGTGAAATCAGATATACTTATATGTCACGTATATAGAGTTTAATGTCATTTATCTCTATAGACAGAATAAGCCATATATAGACCTATGACCCTGTTTGCTTTCGTTTCCACTTGAACGAAATCTCAACCAGGGCGTAAATTAATTCATTATTCAGTGTACATTGAAAGAATTAAGGATTATACTTCACTAAAGCGTTTGAACTTGATATTTTGAAGTTTCTTTCACTTTCCAATTCTGTAAAAGCCTACAGAAGTTGCTGAGGAATGCAAAAGTTGTTCGATCAGATTTATATACATATTTTTATTGTCTATATCTCTTTCATCTCCTTGCTTTGAATGGGAAATTAGATGAGCTCTTCTCTTTACTTCTGCCAAAGAGAAAGCGAACAATATTGTGAGAATCATTTATCATCACAGAAACCTCTTGTTATCTCAACGCTCAATTGAATTTACTTATGAATCTGGATGTTATTCGTTACTCTTTATAAATGTCAGGTATTTGAAATAGATTTAAAGGTGAGTTGTTCTTGAAAATATGTTAGGCTAGAAACCACCTTTCTTCTAGTTATTGTGGATGATCAAACTTGTTATACATTGGCAGTGCATTTTCCAATTTCTCGATTTAAGTTTAATTAGGCTGTGGTCGAATTTAATTCATTTATTTAATTTTATGTTACAAAATACCACTATATAAAAATCTGATTTCATATTGGCATAGGATTAAGCACATTAACGTAGATATCAAGACTGAAAAAAAATTTTTTTTTATCTAGGACCAAATGATAACATTACAAATTTAATTTTCATATAGGCATAGACCTAGCCAACTTGTAGCTGATATCAAGGCTTAGAATTGATCAGTGCTTAAAATCTCAGCAGAAGGCCTAAGGGGCCTTGGATAAGCTGATATGCTCCAAATAAGATTAAAATTTTGATTTTAAGATTGGCATGAGCCTAGCCGTTGTTTAAAATGGATCAAAACCAAACCAGTGAGGACCTAACAGTGAGTTATTTTCTGTTCCTAGGTCAGGTTTATGACCTAATTTGACCTAGTTTTATTAGCGTTGTATTTGAATGTACATTTGACAGAAAATAATGGAGTATATTTTGATGGTCACGTAGCTGTAATATGATTTTCCAAATTGCTTGTATAGAATATCGCCTGGTGTCATATAGGCCTAAATATATATGCGAATACGAGAGAGAGAGAGAGAGAGAGAGAGAGAGAGAGAGAGAGAGAGAGAGAGAGAGAGAGAGAGAGAGAGAGGATGATGAAAGCGTCATTATCACCCCTCAAAGCAGTTCTGTCATACATCTGGTGTCCGGAAGTCTTAACCGCATCAACACCTTTCAGTTGTTGATGCACATCTTTCCCAGATGACACCTTATATATATAGTATATATATATATATATATATATATATATATATATATATATATATAGTCTGTTTTTCTAATGCTTATGATATCGCCTGCAGAACTCCAATAAACACACTTTTACCAATAACGTCGAAACAGTGGTCTAGACTCTAGAGTCCTAGACGATGGTCTAAACGGAAACTCCCGACTCTAAGGACGATACGTACCGTCCCAGATCTTGAATGAAGGTACCGTCATCCTCTCTCTCTCTCTCTCTCTCTCTCTCTCTCTCTCTCCTCTCTCTCTCGTGGCACAAATCTAGACATTTTCTCAAGCAAACATGCGACCGTTTATGTGGAAATTCATTAACGACACATGCATGCTTGTCTGGAGAGAGAGAGAGAGAGAGAGAGAGAGAGAGAGAGAGAGAGAGAGAGAGAGAGAGTAATAACCACAGTAATCAATATGCGTAAATGCATTTACGCATTTTAGTGACACTCTCCTTATGACTCGAGTTTTGGGTATTTAAAGAAACCGTCAACTTTCTTCTCCTCTATCTTGCTGTCAAACACCTCTGACTGATTACCTCTTCAAGTCCTAGTAGTCGGACTACCTTTCATTTCAGCTCTCTCTCTCTCTCTCTCTCTCTCTCTCTCTCTCTCTCTCTCTCTCTCTCTCTATATATATATATATATATATATATATATATATATATATATATATATATATATATATATATATATATACACACCGGTAACTCCTTGGCAACCGACCACTGGCATCTACAGCAATAAGTGTTCATAATTTTCCCGTCATTCTATTGTACGCAATCGCAGAACTCAAGCTTTTTCCTCTTAAGTTTAATATGCGAACGCTTTCGTTGTTTCACTGAAAAAAAAAAATCCACATCCTTCAAACGCATCCTTCGCAAGCTTTTGTCATAATAAATCACGTTCCAGTTTCTCTTGTTACTTCCACGTTAAGAATTGTGGTTTTGTGTGTATGTGGTCTCGAGTACTTTTCTTCTCGTAATCACTATGTCGTATGTCTTTTTTCCTTTCTTTCTTTCACCGGTGTGGACAGGGTTAGGTTTAAGCAATTGAATGTGTAACTTGTTAAAAAAGAAGATGTCTGTTATTTGTTTATTTAATCTATTACGGTAGCAGACCTTTCTAAACTGC
The DNA here is from genome assembly GCF_015104395.2 of Macrobrachium nipponense. Taxonomy (NCBI): domain Eukaryota; kingdom Metazoa; phylum Arthropoda; class Malacostraca; order Decapoda; family Palaemonidae; genus Macrobrachium; species Macrobrachium nipponense. The sequence goes on along the minus strand of NC_061096.1, from coordinate 46,439,017 downwards.
GCTTCCAAAATGATATTAAGAAAAGCGTAATACTGTGGGTATAATTTTTTGCTAAAGAATACAGCCACTTAAACCATTAAACAGTTTTGTTATTGGGAGTTTAATGATTTAAGTGGCATTGTTTTATAGCAAAATGATAAAATTGATGTTAAGTTTTTCTCAATCTTATTTTGTAAACGTAATTCAGGTAAGTTTTTTAGCTTGTTTATAAAAACGTACTCTCAAAGACACTATTGTTCACTCAGTACAGCATTTTTAGTCACTTTTGGTCCTAGATTCCTGTTTAATACAAGAAGGATACTTTCACAACTTTCATGTTTGTTTTGTGACAAGAATAGGAGTGTCAAGTCTTTGAAGAACATTAGCAATGATTGATTATAATACTTATAGGATTCGTTTGTAAGCTAACAGTTTTTGATGTGCATAATTCGTGAAGAATTTTGATGAAAAATGACGGTAATGACATAAATGAGTATATAACTTCATTTGCAGGCTTTACAATGGGTTCTTTTTGAAGGACAGTCTAGAGTATACTACCACTTCCTGAATAACACTTTATAACCACATGCAATTACCAAAATACGAAAAAATACTGTCAATTACAAAAAACTAGGCCTAAAGAATGACGAAAATAAGGATATTACTTTATTTGCAGGTTAATAAAATGAATTCTTTCTGAATTATATTCTAAGGAACATTGACACCTCCTAATAATACTTTATAGGTGTATGCAATTACCAAAATAAAAGAAAATGCGTAGAAATACAAGAATTAGAACTAGGTTCAAAGAAAACCTCTGGCAATCTCTAGACCCGTGTGCATTTCACCCAAGTTGGAACAATACCTCAAGTAAAAGTGTTTAGGGGAAATTCAGCCATATATTCCATTTTCCCCCGAAAGGGAACGAACAATGGCTCCATACAATCTGTTCCTGGGAACGCCGTAGTATTCGTGACCTGAGCAAGGTGCTCTGAGAACGCAAGAACAGAAAGAGGAATATGACGAATGGGCCGTTTATGCAACGAACCCTTCGTGTTCAATGCAATACGAGGAAGAAAGACACCGATTTCCCGCGGTTTTCAGGCTATAAAAAAAGCCGTCGGTATGACTGGCTCATGCTATATGCTAGAGAAAAGACTTCTTTTTGTTTTCGTCGTGAAATTTGTATTACTGACACTTATCATCTTCTGTATACTCTTGTAGTTGCTTATACAGTTGATAATCAACCATACTTTATCATTTTCGTATGTCATTGAACACCAGTGCTCATAAATATCTTGAATGCTTTATTTTGTAGAAGCATAGGCCTAGCTACTGTCCATAGGTGATTGAACCTTTGACAATCGATCATAATTTAAAGCCTTATGTCATTGATCACCAATAATGGTAGAATCTTTTGAATACGTGCTTTTGTAGACGCATGGGCCTACAGCGAGCTTTTTCAAAATCTCAGGAGGAATCTTTGTTAATCTGCGTCTAATGGCATGCAATATGCTTACCTTTTTAGAAGTATAGGCCTACACCGTACTTTTACAAAATCTCAGGAGAGAAATCTTGGTTTATTTGCGTCTAATGAAATGCAAATCTATGCTGATTGTGTGCGCGCGCTCTTCTGCTTCTTCTTCTTGACGAAAGCTTGCGAGATTGTAGGACAAGGTCGAGCATCAATCCTGTGGCAAGCACTGTGGTATAATAAAAATGAGTTTGGACATTTTGCGTTATTGGCAGTTATTACTTCAAGTTTCGTAATGTTACAGAGACAGTATTTGTACTAGAAACAGCTTTAAAAAGGCTTAAAAATGTACTAGGAAAATTTATTTTCTTTACAATGGACAGCCCGAGTGGGGAGGAAGCGAATTATTTTTAGCAGATATTTTTAAATGCAGATTTCTTTAGCTTTGCCACGCATCGCAAATCAGCTGTTACGTTCACGCCGTTTCATGAATGGCGTAACGTCACTGTCATCTGCTACTCACACCTTACAACACTGAGAAAGATTTTACGTCAGGTCTCTATTGACTGGTTTATATGTATGTATGCATATGTATAATATTATATATATATATATATATATATATATATAATATAAGATATCTATATATATAGTATAATATACATATATATATATAATAAGGCAGTACTTTTTACTGACATTAAAAAAATATCGATTCCTTTTCAATCCCAGTCAGATCTAGATGAGTGCCTTTCAACTTTTAACAAATTTTCTTATCAGGCTCGCTCACGAAGCAAGAGCCCGTGTTCACTTAAACTATCTTAATTATGTTAAGCAATGAAATGCATTTAAATCAGCAACCAGGAGACAAATCAGTATCTAAGATTTATTGTCTCTAACATTTCCCACTAAAAGTGCAAATTTTCTAACATTTTCATTTTAATCCGACAATTTTTAATATTCATATGGATTTTTCCAACTAATGCAAATTACGTGAATTAAGGTAAATTTTGTGCTACTCTATTCATTTAGAGATCTAAAAAAACGAGAGAGATTAATTAACAATTTTGTATTGTCTAATTGTTTGCAAATGCAGCCAAAACATTTTAGCTTATAGCAACGTGTCTTTTGCTTTTTGTGTATAATGAAGAGCATCAATTTTTTTAATTACTCAATTATCAAGGATATTTTTCATCTTTCAGGTGTTCATCCTTCTGCTAACACTAAGCATGATGACAGAAGCCCTCACTTGGCCCTGGAGCCCTAGATCACAGCAATCAAGAAGAAGACCACATAGTAAGTGCTCATTAGAATCAGTGCTAGAGTTTTTGCTAAAGACTTTGATCATTAGACTTTGTGAGGTGTTATTTTGCAGTCTTATTTTGACCTATGTCATGCAGTACAGCTCTTAGTCAATAATGTGTTCATGCGTGAATGGTATTATGAAGATTCATGCTACAAAAATCTTTAAATACCGTTTATAATTCCTTAACTTTAACTACAAAGGCATTACTGCAGGGTGCTTGCAGCGTCCCTTCGACCCGTAGTTGCACCCACTTTTTAGCCTTTTATTTTGCCTCCATTCCTGCTTCCTTTCTTGAATTCTTGCTGCCCAACTCTGACTAGTATTTCTAAGAACATCTGTGTGGTTTCTCCCAGTTCCACCTCCGAACCTTACTCTTCATCTCCTTTATTTTCTGGAGCTGTCTGTCTCATTATCCAATCACTCCAACTCCCTCTTTTTCACTGTCCTTGAGCCCTGAATGGCCTACGGTGCCCCAGTGGTTGGCTTGACAGCCTGATTTTCAGAAACCAACTGTAGCTAAAAAGTACAAGGCACACGCCAGTAGTCTAGATTCAAGGACAGTTTATAACATTAGTGAATTTACTGTAGAATATTTCCAGGGTTCTGGTCTCCCGATAGTGGGAGACTGAGGAGACAACAGCAGCAAAATTTGCTGAAAACGCCTGTACCCAAACGTCAGTCTTCATCTGCGATGAGTACCCTGGCCAGAGTTCGAGCTGCTACCCAGCTTGACATTCCAGACGAACCAGAGGTAAAGTGAAGTGACTCTCCTTGAATATATCATGGACAATAATGGATAATGATAATAAAATGATGAAAGCCACTATCCTTGTTTATTGTATAATGTATTCTAGTAATTTTCCAGTTCTGTGTAAGCTTAAGCAGTCATCGTGTATGTTTGTATACACAGGCTGAAAAACTGAATTAAACATCGTTAATGTGATACGACTTCTTGGGTCTTTTCATGAATACTGATTAAGATAAATATAATTTTCATGATTTTTTTATCATATACTCGATTCATCATTCAGTTCCGTGTAAACATAAGCATTCTTCACTAAAGTTTGTATATACAGGCGGACAAGGACTTAGTAAAACACTGATAATGAAGTTTATCTCTCGCTATTTCAGTTCTTCAGGTACCTCTGTAGAACCACAGATGTCTGTCCGTATTCTTGGCAGTGGATGGAAGGAAATCTGCTCAGGGCCATCGTGAGGCTGTCACTCCTGAAGTAACTTCTGAAATGACTTTTCCGAAAGTCACTTTTCCTCAAGTGGCTGTACCTGGAATAGCTTTTACCTGAAGTCACTTTTACCTGAAGTCACTTTTACCTAGAGTAACATCTGAAGTAACTTGTGAAGTAACATTTCTTGCAGTGACTTCTCCTGAAGTCACATTTACCTGAAACTACTTTTACCTGGAGTAACTTTTTCTAAAGTCACTCCTGCAATATTTTATTTTTTCAGGATGATCTGAAATCGAGCGGTGAATTGCCAGTAGTGTTTCTAAAAGGCTTTCTCTTAGAGTAGCCATATTAACCATCCATCTACTTTTTGTAGATATGTATAATCTGTAACTCTACATTGAAGGGTATAGTACTTCTCTGTAGCAGAACAGCAGACATAGGTTTACATACAGCAATACAGAACGCATATACTAGTAAAATTCTTGTAAGCATAACAAACACGTTTTTTGAAATACGTAGTAAACCTACACAGAAATTGATCGAAATGTTTTCATGTAACAAAGAAAATAATTTAAGTGCAGTTACTGATATTTTAATCGGTGAGGATGATATTAATCTTCACTTACTTTCAGTTTTCCATGAGTAGTTTTTCCTATTAATTGCCAGTTCTTAATGAATAGTTTTTTTAGAGCATGATTACTGATCATTAGACGTGTCACCTCTCTTTAAATGAACCTTGACCTTACTACTGAATTTGTAAAAATGAAGTTATCTAAAATTCTTGAGCTGCGAGCACCTTGATATAAAGTTTGAGTCACTTTTGGTATTAAACAAAAAACACTTTTTAGTTAAATACGGAACTTTGGTTTTATGGCAGGCATATTTCCTCTTTATATTTGTTAACGGAGCAACGAAGTCATCTTTGATGACTTTGAAGATTCAGTCGGCCATGAAGCTCTACCAGGAAATGATTTCCATAATATGAATCTTATTGTAACTGCAGATTTAGAACAGGTTTCATAAAATTCTAAGACTGCTTCAGAAAGAACAGAAATCTGTCGTCTCCCACTTCATTTGCTTTTTATTTCCTGAATTTTACATCTCATATCATTGAAGTTAGTCCTGGAATAACTGAAATTAGAACTGGGACTTCATGTGATTTGAATTTTTTATTTTAAAATGGTGCGCAGTTATGGGACATTTTACCTAAGTAGCATTCAAGTTACTGTTCCTCAAGTAATATATCTTGAATAATATTATAAGCAATCAGAGATGCAGCATTATTTTTATACTAATATAAATAATTCCCGTATGAATTTAACTAAATTAAAGAAAAAAATATTCTATGTAGTGCATTCCAACTCTAATATATCCCATACCATCAAATGGTGTTTGAAACACGTCTCGTACAGACACACTCACATTAGGTCACGTAGAATAGTGTGCCTGGGTCCTTGCTCTCCTGTGACTCCTGAGTGGATTGGGTAATTTACAAGATAGAATAGAACCCATCTACCTTGCGAATGCCTGCTCAGTGCTTATAACTAAGTGCCAAGCTGAGAATAGAAGATATTAGAGTTAAAAAAGAAAGATCCTGGATATTGAAATGAAATGACAGTAACATAGTATTCATAATATTTGTATAAACCCCATTCTTTAAATGGATGAAATCTATTTTTGCCATTTTTTACAATACACTAATTACATTATTCATGTCTATTCTTGTACCCTTGTTTATACTTGCTGGTTTATGACCCAGGTACTACTCCATCGTGGGAGTAATAAGGCAGGCTGAATAACCTTATCCTTTCATTTCCTGGGAAATACTTGAACTTTTTTATAGCTTATATGGGAATTGTATGGGAACTATAAATATTAGGTTCTTGAAGATTTTAAGGTTACTTATTGACATCCAATCAAAGTTGCTAACACTACTTTATTTGAATAAAAGTGGTTAACTTTTTTAGGCTCGTATCTCCCTATGTAATCCGTCTGCTTCTTTTTAGTCCTTTGCCAGCTGCAAAAATTCGTCTGCTTTATGTAGTGTCAAAATTCCTTACCAAAACACCTTCAAGATTCCTAATTTTTAAGTAAAATGTAATGTAAGTAGTACTAAGAGATGTCTGCAGTATGTATATATGTAAAATGATATAATTCTCAAGAAAAACTTTTGTTAATAAACACTTCCATTTGGAAAATTGCTAACTCAAAAAAATAGCTGAATTTTGTGCAAGTATGGCGTGTAAAAGTTGGCAGGTATGATATTTTATAATTAATCTTTCATATTATTTTGGTGAACATTCACACACCTTATGAAAAATCGAAGGCATATCTTCGGAGTAAATGAGTTTCCCGTTACTGTTCAAGGTTGAATTCGATTTTGCAATTACTCAAGCTATCCATGGTGGCACAGTCTTCAATATTTTTTATAGGAGAAACAAGCCTAAAGCTAAATGAAGGGAAACTAAGCACACAAGACATTATGAAAAGGTCGGTAGATTCGGAAACAAATATATCAACGTTATATGTAGGAATATTGGCATTTTGGGAACACTCACGTCACTTCTATTTGCCCAGAGGTTACAAATGTTCTAGTTGTCACATTCTCAAGTCTTTTAGCCAATGTTTGCGTTCTGAGAACGAGCTTCATTATATCTCGACATTTTGATTTATCAGACTAATCATTGCAGTTAATGGCATTACCAATATCAAAAAACTATATAATTGGAAAAAAATATGTAAGAGGAAGTGAAGAAATAAAATACTTGAAATCAACAGAACAGGCTAAGGAAATATCTTGGGTAGAGCTACAAAATTTAGATAAATGAAAAGTAAATAAAAAAAACTTGAAAAATTAGGAGAGAGAGAGAGAGAGAGAGAGAGAGAGAGAGAGAGAGAGAGAGAGAGAGAGAGAGAGAGAGAGAGAGAGGCAATCAAGTACTACGGATAACTTGAGACTAAATAAAGGAAATGGGTAAATTGAGATATTTCACAAAATGAACGAATGACTTAGTAGCGAATACTGGAGGCAGTCTGCTAAAAGCACTCTGCAAACGCTGCTTTGTAATTAGCTGGAAATCGTTCGCTTACTTCTTAGTAGCTAAGGTTTATTCTTGCCATACGAGTGGAGGGAAGGACATTACCAGCCCTCCAGGGTCCTGGGGTATGGTGTGCAGTACGACATGGCCCCGAAAGAAGGTGTTGATCATGGCGAATTGAAAATTGAATATTTACATTAAATGAAACTAATTTGAGATTTCTGTAGATGACTGGCGGGTGCTGAGTGATCATTTGAAACTTGAGTTGGAAGCCTTGAAAAATGAACAAGTGCAGAAGTTGGTCACATTTCTGTACAGGTGAACGAAGTGAAAGCGGAGTTCCGAGTTCAAGAAGCTGCTGCTAGGAGGACTCTTTGATTACCGAGTCCGTGGTGTTAGGGAAGAAAAGACAGAAGTAGTTGAGGCTTTGGGCGAAATTCAAGTGGCTGACAGCAGATTTTCAATAAAGATATTGATAAAGTTTGAATCTAATGGGGAGAAAAATGATTCTGTACGTAAAATTGTGGTAATGTCGACAGTAACTATAAAAATGATGCAGTATTCGCCTTACATTATATGGCATGTATCGAGTGAAGAGTTAAAGGAAGATCTAAACCTTATTGCAAGGCATGAATATTTGCAGTGTCGAGAATATTGAAGAACAAGATTTCAAGAGTTTTTGATAAACCAGCTGCTGGAAATACTGAGCATATGTATTTTAAAATGTTGTCCAGTTATTAGAGGCTTGTCAAGGTTCAAGTTAAATCCACAAAATTAATAGGTTATGAAAAAAAACAATAAAACAATTACATTTAATTAACAAAACTTCACATATCAAAACATTACCAATTAATTAACAACCAACATAATAAACTAAATATTCTGCCCAATACCAAATCCAAAATATCATATGGTATAATAACCGTACTCACAATGATCAGAGAAGTTCTTAACAAGCGCTTACGAGGCAGGAGCTGGGACGAGACACACAGGTGGCAAATAAGCCAGAGCGAAGGAAAACGTGTGGGGGGGATGGGGAGAGAGGGTGAGTAAGAAGAACGAGACAGGAGGGGGAATCAGAAGGTAGGTTTTACAAGGATACTGGAGAGCTACATTTTAACTTAATTTCAAGATTTCGTACTTATTACGAAAGAAGGTTACCATTAGTTATTTATTTAGGTATATACAATATGTACACGGATCCGTTTAATTAATGAAGGAAGCCGGTACTTGACATCTCCTCCCCGCTGAAGAGATCGTAACTCCTCCCCGCTGAAGAGATCGTAACCTATGAAGGTACGATATTCCCTGGTACGGGTGTTCTTGACAGTGCATCAGCTATACGATTGTCTTGACCACGAATGTGCTGAACACTGATATTGAAGTTTTGCAAGTAGAGAGACCATCTTAAAATTTTCTGGTTCACATTTCGAGCTCTGTTCAAGAAGACGAGGGGGTTGTGGTCGGTGTACACAGTAATGGGGTTATTTGTGGAAACGTAGACTTCATATTTCTGCAAGGCTTGTACTATAGCTAGGAGTTCTTTCTCCACAGTAGATAGCGACCTTTGGTGCTTCTTCAACCTGCATGAATAGTAAGACACAGGGTGAAGCAAGTTAGTTTCAGGCTTCTCTTGTAGGAGGACAGCACCAACACCGTAGTCACATGCATCTACCTGGAGAACAAAAGGTTTTGAAGGATCGGGAGTCGTTAATACTGGTTTACAGCAAAGTAGGCTTTTGATCTGTTTGAAGGAGTCTTGAAAGATTCATCCCATACGAATTTAGTCTTGGTACTAGTCAAGTTTATCAACGGATGAGCTACATTACTTCTACGGTAATAAGAGGTCATTCCAATGAATCTCATTACTTCTTTTCTGTTTGTAGGTACGGGATAATTTAATATAGCTTCTATATTAGTGGTTTTAGGCAAGATTTCCCCGCTTCCAATAACATGTCCCAAGTACTTTACACGAGCTTTAGCAAAGTTTGATTTAGCAAGATTTATTGTCAAACCCAACCTTCTAAATCTATCAAGAAGTGCTTTAAGTTTACAAAGATGTTCCTCCCATGAGTCGGATACTACAAGAATGTCATCCAAGTAACCGTAAACCCCATCCAGATCTCTTATGACATTTATCATTCTCTGAAATGTGGCAGGTGCGTTGCACAGACCAAAAGGAAGTCTTTCATATTGGAACAACCCAAAGGGAGTAATAAAGGCGGACATCTCCTTCGCTCTCCCTGACAATGGGACTTTATAATAACCCTTCAGCATTAATAACCCTTCAGCATATCGACTTGGGTTAAATATTTCGACTTACCAATGGAGTCCAGTATATCATCAATACGTGGCAGGGGATAACGGTCTTTTATGGTTACCGAATTTAATTTTCTATAGTCTGTACATAACCTGACCTTACCATTAGACTTGGGCACTAGTAAGCAAGGAGAAGCCCAAGGAGACTTGCTAGGCACAGCAAGTTTATGCTTCAGTAGATACTCGACCTCTTCTTGCATTACCTTCCGTTTTTCAAAGTTGGTTCGATAGTAGTTTTGTCGTATAGGAAGAGTTCCTGGCAATAACTCAATGTCGTGAGAAATAACACTGCATTCTCTGAGATTATCACTGCATACATCTTCATACTGTCGTAGCAGATTCTTAATATCACACCGTTGCTCCTCATTTAGGTGCTGTAGATACTGCGGAAGAGATTCTAAGATTTCTTTATTAGAAAAGTCAGCCCAAGATGGGATTTCATTTAGGCCTAAAGAATTTACATCCTTTAAGGTGGTGGACTTTTGTTTTACAATATCTGTGTCTCTGGAACAAAATAGAGCAGCAGAGGAATCGGCATGATATTCTTTAAGCATATTGACATGGACTAACAGTGCTTTTACGTCTATCTGGAGTTTTTATGATATAATTCTGATTATTTAAAACGTTTTCTGTATAACATAAGGGCCAGAAAAACTTACTTTTAAAGGAGAACCAGTAATGGGATAGAAGGCCAAGACAATCTCCCACATTAAACTTCCTATCTTTACTGTTTTTATCATACCTAATTTTTCATCTCTTCTTTATTTTTACACAAGTTGTTTAGGGGCAAATTTATGAATCTTATTTTTAATATTTCCCTTTAATTTCTGTAGGTACTGACTCACTGTTATAGCCTCTACGTTTATACTTGTCAAGTAACTTATCTTTAACTACTTGTAAAGGACCACGTACTTTACGACCGTATAGCATTTCAAAAGGGGATACACCTAGAGACTCAGAAGGTACTTCCCCAATTACAAATAGTAAATAGTCTATGCCTTCATCCCAATCAGATTAAATACAAAATTTCCTAAGCAACTACTTTAAAGTCTGATGATGCAGTTCTAATGCTCCCCGAGATTCTGGGTGATAAGGAGATGAGAGACTGTTTTATACACAACTCATTCAGAGTTTTCTGAAAAACATCACTAGTAAAATTGGTACCCCTATCACACTGGATTTCCTTAGGAAAACCCGTAAGTTGTAAATACTTTGAGTAAGTGGTTAAGAACATTTTTAGAGGAAATATTCTTGACTGGAAGTGCAATAGGAAATCGTGAGGTAGGGCACATTATAGTCACAAGATATTGATTAACTTTCTTTGTCTTAGGCAGGGGACCTACACAATCAAGGATAATTCGAGGAAGGGCTCATGAGGTACAATAATAGGATTCATAGGTGCCTTTGGTATAACCTTTAGGTTTACCGGCAATTTGACAAATATGACAATGTTTAATGAAATTTACATCCGCCTTATTTTAGGCCAGAAAAAATCATAAGCTAAGCGGTTGTAAGTTTTAGTAATTCCAAAATGTGAATAAACATTATGAGCGAGCTCCAATAAATCCTTACGTAAATCATGAGGGACTACTAACTGTTCTCTGTCACTCCATGTTTCATCATTACCCAGCCTAGGAGGTCTATATAACCTGAAAAGTACATAATCCTTAAAGTAATATCCAGGTACCTTTTCCATTCCTTTCTCCAATGCTTGCTTATAAACACCCTTTAAAGTTGGATCTTCTTTCTGTAACTTTACAAGGCTTTTCTTGTTCATTTGTACTTTATCTGCGAGGTTGGGTACACTTACTTTCACTCTATCATTATTAACCATACTGCGGGTCATCACATTAACACAACCCTCCACTTTTGACTCCTTTTCATTTTCCTCTTTTTCGTACTCACGATCTCTTTCATTCTCACTTTCCTTTATTATTCCAGGAGTTTCATACATCATCAGATTGGGTAACAACAGTTCTCCAGCAAGATCGTTACCAAGTAACACTTGTACATTTGGCAAGGGGAAATTCCCTTCTCTAACAGCCATTTTTACTTTACTAGTTACATACGGACAATCCACGAACACCTCTGTAAGCGGCAATAGTTTAGCGTCAGTTAAATCCCTGACTGACATTTTCATCAAGCAACGTGAGATTTGGAACAACATTTTTAATTAAAATGCTTTGGTTTGAACCTGTATCCCTTAACATTCTTACTTTAATGGGTTTATCACTACTGTGCAATGATATTGTACAGTTACAAATGATTTTTTCAAACAAATTCTTATCCTGTGATACGCAATGCATTGCAGATTCTTTACCGGCGTCTGATTTGTATCCTGGGAACACCTTAAATGGAGCTCTGTTTTCAGTCACTTTTCCCCTCTTACATGCAGGATTCGGAAAATTACTAATCATGTGGCCTTCTTACAATAATTGCAAAACAAACCCCTATCAGTCTTCCCATCTTTATCACCCAGCGGTTCTGCTCTGTTTTACATTACCCAGACTGCCTTTATGTATTAATGAATAGTTATCAGCCAAAACAGCTGCCTTTTTGAGATCCTTCTCTTCCTTATCAGCTATATACAACATGATATTTTGAGGGAGAAGTCTCTTAAATTCCTCAGTTACAATGAGATTAATTAACTCCTCATAAGTAACTACATCTTCCGAGTCAAGCCACTTAAACAACCTTAATTTTTCTGCAGCAAATTCAGTCCAAGTCTTAATATGGGGCTTAACATAATTACGAAACTTTTGACGATAACCTTCACTAGTTACAGCATATGCATCTAAAACAGCTTTTTTGATTACCATATAGCTCAATTCACCTACCAGACTACCAACAACAGTGGCAGCCTTTCCGACCAACTTAGGCTTAATGAGCCACACCCATTGTTCAAGAGGCCATTTCATGCAAGAAGCCAAGTCTTCGAAATTCTTAAAAAACACTTCAACTTCAGTCTCATCGAACTTAGGAACTAACTTTATGCATCTAGTCAAATCAAATTTCATTGGTTTGTCTAGCTTCTATTTCTAATTCTTGCTTTTTATTTTCCATAGCTAACCTGATTTTACTCTCTTCCACTTGCTGAGTTAACTGAGCTTCATAGTCTAATTTAGCTTGAATAAACTCCAATTCCTTTTGCTGTCTTTCTAATAAAACCTGATTTTCTATTTCCAACTGTCTCTTTCTTCTCTAGTTCAGCATTTATGGTTTCTCTTTTCATTTGCTCTAACTGAATAGCCAGCTTCATATACTCTACATCCGATGATTTATCACCCACGTCTACGATATATTAGCTGCCCTCAGAACTATCCACTAGGTCTTCACTTATACAATGCTGTACTATGTAATTACGTACTAAATCCTTCTTTGCATTAGGAGGAAGAGCTACCCCAAATTTAGCTGCTAACAACAAAAGTTCATTCTTATTAGCGATAACAATGGAAGTCAGGTGTGACGCTGGGTCACTATGAAAATCATCAACACTAAAGAGCGGCATTTTGAGTTAAGAGACGTCTACCTGTTAGTAACACCTTGTAAACAATTGCTACTTCTGAAAGTAGGATATATAGTCTACACCATATACTGTGTTAAACACCAAGTCATAATAAATGTGCACAATGGAAACGGGGAAGCGAATTCTGAAGTTAACACCTCGGAAAAGAATGCTTCGGACAAGGATAATTAGTTATAACGAGCATTTACACGAACTACCCATGTCGACGGCCGCTAAGCAAAATATGTTACCTTGAGATTTCCGCTGAATGCTCCAAATACAACGAAAGTGGTTAATCAGTGCTCAAGACCCGATTATAAACTATATTGGCTTAGTTACAACCGTAATTAAAGTTTAAAGACACTAAAGGTCAATTGGCTCGCGGACAGAACAATAGAGATACCTCGTTAGCACTAAAAATAAAGCTTACTCTAAAAGGATTACGGTATCACTGTTGACACATCACTGAATTACTTGCGCACTGTAACATTAATACTCAACACATGATAATCATATCCCACGATCAGAATACAAAATGTTACGTTGAAATGGATTTGGGCAGAATTTAATTTTAAATTTAGAGATCCCGGTCAGGCCCCCATTTGTCAAGGTAAAAGTTAAATCCACAAAATTAACAATAGGTTATATGGAAAAAACAATATAACAATTAAATTTAATTCACAAAACTTAACATATCAAAACATTACCAATTAATTAACATAACCAACATAATAAACTAAATATTCTGCCCAATACCAAATCCAAAATATCATATGGTTTAATAACCGTACTCACAATGATCAGAGAAGTTCTTAACAAGCGCTTACGAGGCAGGAGCTGGGACGAGACACACAGGTGGCAAATAAGCCAGAGCGAAGGAAAAACGTTGTGGTGGGGGGGATGGGGAGAGAGGGGGAGTAAGGAGAACGAGACAGGAGGGGGAATCAGAAGGTAGGTTTTACAAGGATACTGGAGAGCTACATTTTAACTTAATTTCAAGATTTCGTACTTATTACGAAAGAAGGTTACCATTAGTTATTTATTTAGGTATATACAATATGTACACGGATCCGTTTAATTAATGAAGAAAGCCGGTACTTGACAGGCTTGACTCACGAGATCCATGATAAGATAAAGCTAGAATGGGGACATATAAGAGAGATATTACGTTAAAGTGTGTTTCTGTTGTGTGTGTGGGTAAATGAGTGAATTTGTAAAACACTGAAGGAAGAAGTTGAGATAAAGACAGAACTGACCGTGGATAATGATTCTGAGTGGTTGCAAATTAAATTGGACTTGACAAATATTAAATGGAAAAAAGAAACAATTGAAATAAAAAGGCCGGCTGGACCGAAAGTTCGAACCACATTGTCTCAGATACCTGCTAGTAAGTTTTAAATATAGTAAGAGTTTTGGTGTGATACTTAAAAGTCTTTGAAAAACCTGCCCCAAAAGCTTATTTAAGGAAGATATTAAACACACATATATAGTTTCTCCGCCAGCGAAAAGAAGACAAGTATTACTTTTATGATAAACTAACAAGAATTACTTTTGAACTGTGGCCTAGTAAACCATCTCTTGTGTGACGAATTATGCCGAAAATAAGAAATGATAAAAGTAACCAAATAAAAACATGCATTGAGAGAAGGAACAGTAGACTACACAGTCCAGTTACTAGTAAGATGTATACTAGAATTGAAAGTGAGAATCTTTGGAATAGTCTGCCATGAATTTCTGCAGTTTTCTGTAACAACAATTCTTAGCATTTTCTATTCCTTAGCATTAAATAATTATAAAAAGAATATACTTGGTTTCTGAAGAAAGCAGTTCACCTTACAAAATCTCAGAGATGGGATGGATGTAGTGGAAATAAGGAAGATGAAACGCAAGGTATTGGTCTTAGGCACTACAAAAATAAGGACATGAGAAGTCTTGAAAGGTGTTTCCAGGTAGCAAAACAAATGACTATACGATGAAAAGTGCGCGAAGTAGCATTGCCTATTGGGAAGGTATACTACTTGACGGGGTACACGAATGAATTAAACTAAATTTGTGTAAAATAGTGCAAAGAGTTCAATAGTTGAAAGGTAGAATGGGAAACAAACTGATTCAAACCAAGCTGTAGAATGTATTGAATCTAGCTATATTTATAAAATACGTGTAGGAATGTTTGATATTTTAGAGTCGAACTTATAATGAAATAAAAAGCATATTCCCTATTATTCCTGAAGACAACGAATATAAAAAGGAAGTATTCCTCTTTCTTTAAAGAAGAAATGGAAGGATGGAATAATATAATAATGATGATGATAATAATAAAATAACTTCTGAACTAGAAAGTATAGAGTTGAGAGAAAACGGGAAGCCGTTTCATAGACATCCATACAACTGTAACTACTACAATTATGTTCACGGAATTGTGGATTTCGTTAGTTTTAGCAAGTAATATAGAAGATGCAAGAATAAATATAAAGATTTTAATAGATATAGGAAATAAATGTGGGCCTAGAAATAAATAAAGATAAAAGCCGCATCATTATTTTCAATATGAAGGATAAACCAGAAGAGATAGAGAAAATAAAAGTGAGGGAGAACATAACATATTTAGGAATAAAGATAAATGATTCTAGAAATCTGTTTAAGCTGCAGAAAAAGGAAATGTTGAATAAAGCACAGAAGTTAGCCAACCTAACCTATTCCGTGATAAAAAAAAAAGCTGCAACAAAGTTCTAATAGGTAAAACATTCTGGAAAAATATAGCTCTACCATCAATCTCATATGGAACCAATGTGGTTAATCTAACAGACACAGAAATAGAAAAATTACAAAGAATAGAGAATGGGGTATATAGGAAAATATTAGGAGCATGTAGAAGTACAGTAGTAGTCACATTAAGGGGGGAGATAGGAGCATCTTCCATGAAAAGTAGGATTATGAGTGGGAAGATAAGCTATGTAAATACCTAATACTTTAAATGGACGGAAAGAGATACTGAAGAAAATAATTACAGATATGCAAGAAAAGGAAAGAAAATGGTGGAAAACAGTGGAAAAGTACATTCATGAAGTTAAAATAAATTTAAGAAAATTGGAAGGAATGTCCAGAACCGAAATAAAGGACAAAGCCAGAATATGGGACACAGAGAGGTGGAAAGAAGATTTGGAAAATAAAGTGACTGTGAATATATATAAAATGTAGAAAAGAGAAATAAAAGATGAAGAAATTTATGATAATTCTACTGGTTCAATACTTCTCTTCAAAGCCAGAACCAACTCTCTTAATTTAAATATAGCAAAAAGGCACCAGAATGAGAACACCTGTTGTCCTTTTTGCCATAATACAGTAGAAGACATATTTCATTTCCTCTTATATTGTTGTACTTATAGAGAAGAACGTGTTAAAGCAATAGGGCTACAGCAACCCTATGAAGAGAAGGAAAGTGATATAGTTGGAAAATTTCTATTTACAGGTAACAGCGAAATAAGAAAAGAAACCATATACTTGATGTGGAAAAAAGAGAGAAAAAAGGAAAGAACTCAACAAATAAACAAAAAACAAAAAAACTCAAGATTAAGAGGCGCCGTTGCAAAGGCATTGCCTCGACCCATAACTACTACTACTCGTCCAATCCATTATAATATTACTATGGGACACAGAGAGGTGGAAAGAAGATTTGGAAAATAAAGTGACTGTGAACATATATAAAACGTGGAAAAGAGAAATAAAAGATGAAGAAATTTATGACAATTCTACTGGTTCAGTACTTCTCTTCAAAGCCAGAACCAACTCTCTTAATTTAAATATAGCAAAAAGGCACCAGAATGAGAACACCTGTTGCCCTTTTTGCCACAATACAGTAGAAGACATATATCATTTCCTTTTATATTGTGGTACTTATAGAGAAGAACGTGTTAAAGCAATAGGGCTACAACAACCCTATGAAGAAAAGG
This sequence comes from Macrobrachium nipponense, assembly GCF_015104395.2. Lineage (NCBI taxonomy): Eukaryota > Metazoa > Arthropoda > Malacostraca > Decapoda > Palaemonidae > Macrobrachium > Macrobrachium nipponense. The sequence continues at coordinate 46,422,259 of NC_061096.1, read as the reverse complement.
AAAGTGACGTAGTTGGAAAATTTCTATTTTCAGGTAACAACGAAATAAGAAAAGAAACCATATACTTGATGTGGAAAAAAAGAGAGAGAAAAGGAAAGAGCTAAACAAATAAACAAAAAATACCCAAGATTAAGAGGCGCCGTTGCAAAGACATTCCCTCGACCCATAACTACTACTACTAGTACTACTACTACCTACCTACATTGAAAATCAAACGCTTGTAAGTCTCTGTAAATATCAATTTTAAACGATTTCAGTATCTTTTTGGAGCATAAAATATATATAGCGGATTTTATGTGATATTTTTCTGTATTTAAGGATGGAAATTGGTTATAGTAATAAGTTATACTAGGAGATTAAGATTAAGATTTAAAAGGATTATCCTACCTACCTAGCTGTCTTTGTAGTCTGTCAGGTCAGTCCCTATTGTTGTAGGACCTAAGCACGACATTTTTAGTAGGATTGGACTGTTCTGTGATGAGGACTTGAATAGGATAATCCTATGGCGAAATGTCATTAGGATAAGAAGGCTGGAGGGAGAATAGGTAGTACTAGTAAGGGGCTAGTAATACAGGCCTAGACTTAGTAGTAGGTACTACCTATGTAGACTATTCTGGTAGAGTGCAGATTGAGGTGTCGGCCTACCTGGGAGGTGGGGTGATTGTGTTTGGTTCAGGAAGGGTAACTCCCCCCCCCTTCCCCCCCATGCCACATAAAGCCATAGCGTCCAAGGTTAGGTTAGGTTAAGGTAAGGGTAAAACTGAAGACTTCAACCCTCTGGTTTGGTAGTCATCAGTTTACATGCAAAATCGGAGCCAAGGTTAATAAAAGTCCCTTGGGGATGTAGGTATAAAAACATAAACAAAAGACTTTAATTACCTAGCATAAGCAAAAGGCATGAAAATAAGGAAAAGGTGGTAAATAGTATCCTAACAATAACTGACTGACAGGAACCATGCTGTGGCAGTAGCCCTCAGTTTTACCAAGGGAAGCCTGGTGAAATAAGTTTTTGAACTGGATGTTGGTACGGCAGCTGTATCCCTGATTGCGATAGATATTGGTATGGCAGCCGTATCCCCGATTGCGATAGATATTGGTACGGCAGCCATATCCCTGATTGCGAAAGATATTGGTATGGCTGTGAATTGCGCATGCGCGAACCCTTGTTTACCGCCTCAGTGACAGCAAGAAAATGACGACCTAGCAATGTGAACCATGTAATAATACATCAGTTTTTGCTGAAAAACAGATGTTTTCAGGTTTCAACAAGCTGAAAAAGGCAATAGATGTCTATGAAGAGTCAAACTTCCAGAAATTGAATTTCCGTAGGTCACAAACGATCGAATCAGCCCTGAAAAGAGCTCCGAAGAGGAGATTCAAAGAAGATTTGATGCTTAGCTAGTAAGGTAGTGCAGCAGTCAGTAATGCGTCCAATATGGGAAACATGCTGTTAATATAGACCTGATTTGGATGATTACTTATGATTGATTAGGCCGTTTACCAGAGGATCGACTTTGGTAGTTTTCCTTACTACCATGAATACAGCAGAGCACGATTTCTGTGTACTTCAAGTCTTTTTTTTTTAATCTTCTCTTCAGAGCTCTTTTCAAGACCGATTCGTTTGTTCGTGACCTACGGACATACAATTTCTGGAAGTTTGACTCTTCGTAGACGTCTATTGCTTTTTTCAGCTTGTTGAAAGCTGAAAACATCTGTTTTTTGGGAAAAACTGATGTATTAATACATGGTTCAGAGGAGATTCGAAGAAGATTTGAGGTACACAGATAGATTAGTTTAGTTTTATTTTTCATGTATATTGTCAAAATCTAAGTATGTTTAAGTATTATTGTGATTTTTTATATTTTCATTTACTGTCAAAATGTTTTGGTGCTTTGGTGATAACAGTATGTGCTTCACTTTGACATTTCGAATTGAACATGTTCAACGAAACAATTCAGTTCGACTATTATTACTACTGTCGCTGATCTTCTAGTGCTGTACCTATAGCTCTTAGCAACAGTGTACGGCAACTGCTGCATGATTAGCAAGCTGCTGTACCTACAGCAAGTCAATAGTGCAATACGGCACCACTGACAGAATCTGACGTACCCCCACTACACAATGTGATTTGTACTGCGGGAAGTCTGAAATTGACGCATGCGCAATTCACTGCCGTACCAATATCTGTCGCAATCAGGGATACGGCTGCCGTACCAATATCCTGTGTCATAATTTTTTGTCTGAAATGGCTTACCTATCACAGCGATGCCTGCCACAGTAGCTCTGACCCCTTGACTGGCTTGCCTTCTGTCTCAACCAACACATAACCACCCTAACACATTCATAACCTACAGATGAACCTTACTGGCCTAACATGTTTATCTAGCACAAGGGTCCTTACCCATTCATACCCATGACCCCTGAAAATCACTCCTTTGCTTAACAGAAGAATATGCCCCTGGCCCCCTGTAGATGGTTCCCTTACCTAGCATGGAGGATTTGTCCCGGGACTCCCATAAACTGACCTCTTATTAACCCATATAGTTATCTTGAACATGTCCTTTCCCTAACTTTACCTACTAACATGCTGTAATTTGCATGTAAGCAGTAGCCTAGGGTAATTTACCCTCTCATTTTTCTGTTACATTTTATTTAAAGATTAATATATTTTATACTATTTGGTAAATGAACTATAGTTTAGGGTTATATCCTTAGATTATGATTTTATCAGCTTGCTTTCTCATTTCACAGGTTATCATGCAGTTACTGACACAAGAGAAGCTTATACTCTGGCACCTCAACTTGATGGACTTCAACATATTGAATTTTGTTACCTCTGGGATATGTTTGAGTCCGGGATGATAAGAATCATATTTCATGCTTAGTGGAATAATCCCATAATTGTGCAAAGCTTAATGATTTCCACAATGACTGATCCATCATACCCTGCACTTAACTGTTCTCCCAGTTGTATGAACATTTAGTTTGTGTTTATATGCCTCGTAAAAAGCCTGCACTTCATGTAAAAATGTTAACTTTTATGTATAACGTAATTGGTGGCATAGAAGCCTGGCTCAATTAGTCTAACTCAGTTGTCTTTTTGGTGAACCTTTTTAATACTTTTCTTTAACAATTATTTGTGACTGAGTCTTCCTTAAGCTTGAATATGCAAGGCACTGTATTTGCTAATTGGATATTAACTTCATCTTAATTTGGAATAAAATAATGATGCACAGTACAAGAGAGAAAGAGGGAATAAATAGACCGACAGACATTTATGCAGGTGCTTAATGAAATGATATTTAATATACAGTTGAACTTGGAACATTTACATGTAAAGTTAATTATTTTCGTTATGGTATTAGTGACAGCATATCTGTGCTGTCAGTATTCCTGTAGTGAGTATCATTAAATTTTTTATTTAAATGTTTTATGTTCATCATTGGATCCATGTAAATTGGAGGTTTTGTAAGCACTTTTTTTGTTTACTCCCTCATTCTTGCTTGTGCTCTGTATCTTTACATTATTTTACTCCAAGTATTGGTAAAGTTAACCCCCAGCCCGGGGATCATATACGATCACATATAGCTTTGGGGTAGTGGACAGGTATATTGTAGATATACGATCAAGATTTGGTGCCATACAGTTTGAACGAATTTTGTGGGAAATATGTTTCTAGTTCCATATTTTACTTGGCAACTCTTCAGATCACCCTATAAGAGTGTGAGTGAGCTGAGGAGCCTTCAGTCTTGCTTGAAGTGGTATAGGGGAATGTGGTCACAAATTCCCATCCAAGGATGCATCGTGAATATTTTACAATAAATATGCTAAGAAAGCTGATAACTTTGTCAAAAATAGGGAAAAGAGGCCTACAAGGGGTGGGAAATATTCACTTACAACTTCCCATGGAAGATACAAAAATTTTGTTAACATTTTTTATCCTATACCATGAGAATATACATATATTCATCTTTCCATTGATGAGTTTTTTTTTTTTTTTTTTTTTTTTTTTTTTTTTTTTTTTATTTTAAATTGGCATCCTTAAATTTAGCCTGTTCATGTTTGTATGCATCAGCGTTTATTAGCCTGGACTGTGGGGATAATATCCTGTGATAAAATGTAATTAATGTAATTGTGTATATGTATCAGTAAATATAGAGCATTTCATAATTATATACTACTAAGTTCAAGTAACTTTCAATATGTGTTGGACAGTTATGGTTATCATAAATTTTTGCATGAAATCATTACATGCGGGACAAGCAGTACTTTTGACACAAAGTATAAATTTTTATCCGTATCTTTTTTTCTTTTTTTGCATTTGTTACTTAATATATATAACTGCTAACAAGACTCCTTAAACCTTGCAATGAAATAATCCTACATAAGAAGAGAGGGAGGAAGGAATTAGGTAGATTTTTATGAGATTAATTCACCTGCTTTGTGGTACTGTATAGTCTATACTACTGAGTCATAGGCTTATATTATTGGGACGTTAGACCCCATCACTGTCCATTCAGTTTAGGTGTCAGTTTATGCTAAATCAAGGAAAAAGGAAGGCTTCCTCTTGAGTGTCAGAGCCAAGGAAAACATGTCCATGCACTCACTGGACAAAGAAGGTGGGAACAAACTTGGATTAGTGGAAACAGGTTGTCATGACAGTGTATTACAGAACAACAAAGATGAACTTTGGATTTTTGCCATAACTCCATTCTTGACTGGTATGTTTTGAATTTGAAAGATTCTTTTTAATAAGCATAATTCTCTTAACTGCAGTGAATGTTTATGCTCATAAGTTAAGGGAAGGCTATAAAGCAGCAAAGGTATATTATGTCAATTAATTTTTACTTAGTTTGCAGTATTCTCCCTTTGCATTCTGTGCAAGTTAGCTTGGCAAGTTGAAAATCTTTTTGGGTTGCATGTGAAGCTTTGCACATTTTATGTAAAGTGATAACAGCAATAATTCTGAATTTATTTCAGGTGTAGATGAACTTTTATACTTAGAGCAGATCAGCTGATCATCAGTAGAGGAAAACCATCACTGTTAAGGATGTTTCATCGAAATAGAGGTGAGATATATTGAATTTATGGAATATGACTTAAATATTGCTATGTTAAGTGTGCTCTCTGTACTGTAATTTTACCTTAGTATGGGGTTCCATAAGAGGAAACTACATAGTGTGCTCTGCAGTGCTCTCAGTAATACTAAGGGTCCTGATCAACATCCCATTGGCCCAAGCAGCATTACTTTATTCTTGTGATTTTTTAAATGAACCTTACCTCTTCATTATGTACCTTTTACTTCCGCTGCAATGGTAGTTTGACAGATTGAAATAAAAAATGAGAACACTCGGTTTTCCAAGAATATCTCATCCATTTATTTCTCCCACCCTCCACCAGAGGAACGATAAGTACAAACACTGGTAGGTGATTAGTACATTTCTGTCGGCCAGTTACGGTAGAAGATTGTTAGAGTTATCTGTGATTGTTTTTTTTGTAGAGAACTTGGTTTATAAATTTACCTAAATTTTCTCTTGAAAATAGCTGGTAATGATAGAATAAGGACTGGTATATGTAAAATGTCAAGGAAAAGTGTAATCTGAATGACTGTTGTCAAGTATGTTGATGTTGGTCAAATTAATTATTGTTAAAATTGGTGAAACATTGTAAAAAAAGAGAGGCTGATTATTTGAAAAGGCAGCAAAAGAAAGCAAGAGGTTAAGTCTGTTAAGGTTAGTTTTAAGGGAATACATGATTTGTCTCCTTTTCCTTCTAGTAAGCTTGTTAGGACCTCTTTTTCCCTTCATTGTTTTACTCCTACTAGAATAACGACTGTTAAAGTAAGAATTTGTCATATTAGGCTTTATTCTAGTTCCTCTGATTCTCATGATGTGTGAAATGTCGAGGAAAAGAGTGTATGTAATCTGAATGGCTGTTGTCAAGTACTATGTGGATGTTGGTCAAATGAATTTAAAAAAAAATTGGAATGACACCTTTGAATGACATCTGTGTTCCAAGATTAAGAGGGCACCAGACACTGGGAACCTCCAGCTGAAAACCTCTAATGATATCTTTGATATCTTTGTTGTTAGACAGAAGCTAACACATCCCTATAACCTGTTAATGACTGCTACTGAGAACATTTTCCCATACCTGAGAAATAACATTAACTTAATGATGTTATTTATAGAGGTACAGGTGCTAGAAAACCCTTTACCTTGGCACCAGGATCTATACACAGACCACTGGTGTTGGTAGATCCAATTTGTGGTATCCATCCTGACACTGATAATGGCCCTCCTACAAGCTCTTGAAAAGTGTTGAGCCCCCAGGAGACAGTGGGCAGTCTCCACACGGTCAGCTGCAGCATGTGGGAGTTGTGATGATACCTTTCCTCCCTTGGTTGATTCAGGAGATTTTCCCTCACAGGGAGCAGTCTGGGCATGATTGCCTAGCAGGATGATGACTTTTTGGATCATAGCAAAGGGGGTGAAAATCATAAGAGTCTACATATGACCAGTCTAATAACATGGCATCTACACCCCCAAGCCAGAGGATCTTGAATGGGTGAACAAAACACAGGGGGATTGAAGATTCCACTTGGTTGCAACAGGTCTTGAAGGGAGACCCCCACAGCTTCCACAACTTGCTGCACACCTCTGGATGTAAGGCCCACTTCATCACTATTACTTGATCCTTGCAACTGAGAACATCTGCTAGAATGTTCTTTCTCCCAGGAACAAACTGAGGCAGTAAAAGGTGTTGTTCTTGTTCACTGACCATAAGATGATCTGTCTTATTAACTGAAAGAGAGACTCGGACTTTGTCTCCCTTGGTGCTTCAGGTACACCAGTGGTGTAGTGTTGTCGGAAAAAACTGCCACCATTTGATTGCATACCAGGTCCTCCAGTTCCAGCACTCCTTTCCATATTGCCAATAGTTCGAAAAGTTTGATATGCAGCAGTTGTTCCTCTTGAGTCCAAAGATTCAACAGCTATTTTTTGCCTGCAGTCACTCCCCAGCCTCTGTCTGATGCGTCTGTATACTACCACGATAGGTCTGGGTTCTTGGGATCCAGCGATACTCCTTGCTGAAGACAAGGTTTATCTCTCCATCACTGGAAAATTTCATCCAAATCCCCGAAAACTACCGCCATATGAGAATTGGGGAGCACCCTCTGATCCCAGTGTTGCTTGAGAAAAAACTGGAGAGGCTTCATTCTTAGCCTTGCCCCTGGTACAATTTTCTCCAATAAATACTTGTGCCCTAACAGGGACAACCACTTCTTTGCAGGAGCATTGCCTGAAGCTTTGAAATTCTTTGAGAGTTGAAAGCAAAGAATCTGCACATTCATCACAGGGAAAACCGTAAAATTCACGGTGTTGATCTCCATCCAGAGATAAGTAATTTCCTGTGAAGGAGACAAGGTCGTATATATAACCTACACATGCACTCGATTGATTCTTACCTCAGTAACAACAACCTCATTCCATAAAAAATTACAGTAAAAAAAAGTATATATAAAGTATGTACAAGTATGTACGTACATACATAAACACACACACATGAGACTTGTGCTAATGGACAGCTATTTTTATAAAACACACACACACATAAAATAGTCTTTACCATACTGAAGATTGCAACCACTTCGAATGATACAAACAAAAGATGAAAGATTCAAAAATATCACATCCCACTAAGCGCATGTACCATTTGTTTTGGTTTTATTTCTATATTTCTTTTGGTAACAGATATATGCATGTACAAACACTGAAAATATACATGAAGTATACCTTATAAAATATGCCAATATATATATATATATATACTATATATATATATATATATATATATATATATATATATATATATATTATATATATATATATATATAACATAATTTGGATGTACACACTTGCATCTCCCTTCCTCTGTGGAGTCACTGATTTCCTCATAATTTTCACTGAAGCGGTAATAGCTGCCAAAATACTTGACTGTAGTTTTCATTCCACCTTTTTCACCCAAGATCCATGCACAATTCCGCCATGCCGTTCCACCTTTCAACCAGATGCCATGACACAATTCAGCCATGCCTCAACCTCCACAAACAATTCAAGTCGCATCCTGAAAAGAGTGATATATATGTAGTTTTCCCTCTCTCTCACATTAGGTATCGTATGTGTTACTGTAGCCTACAGTGTTTTTGAACTGATTTTGCAAATCTTTAATTCAAGTTAATTGCACCTTATTAGTAACAACTGATTAACAAAAAAATAGTATACATGAATATACCAGTACAATATAGGGTAGGGCTATGAAATTTCACAAGATAGTATAATAAATTAACTGTTCTGGTCACTCACTACTCGGCCCATTATACTGTAATAAGATAATGAATTTGCAGACTCTGAGAAAAATATAAATCTATACCTCATTCATTTTATCCTGAACCGTGCAAAAGGCAATAGACCAGGCGAGTTTGTAAGCCGAACGCTGATTTTCCGCTACCGTGCAATTACAGGTCTGAATTATTTATTTATTTTTTGCATTGGTTTTACAATTACAGTGCTTTATCATATTTCATAAAAATGTAAAGGTAATATTATCACAGCATTGGAACCTACAATGAGTTAAAAAAAATTATTTGATACTAGAACCAATCCCTTTTTCTAGGGAATACTCCACGCCTTATTTTATTTTCAGTTTTCCATAAAAATAATAATAATATAAAAAAAAACTTTGGGGTAATTCTTACTATTAGAGCCACATGAGCTTATAAAAAAGTAGATGCATAGAATTAAGGAGAATAGTGTATAGAATGCATTGCAGCAGTAATAAGAAGGCATGGAAAGGAGCTGCTAGGAGAGACATCTGGTATCATATGGGAAGAAAAGTAGAGTTGGTGGTGGGATGAAGACATTGAGAAAGTAGTAAAAGATAAGAAGGGGGCAAAGAAAAGATGGGAAGAGATGGGAAAAACAAGGTGGTGAAAAAGGTGGTAGCCCAAGCTAAAGCAAAGTCGTATGATGATGTGTATAATGAGCTGGGGACAAAGGAAGGATTAAAGAAGATGATCAAGCTATCAAACGCTAGAAATAAGAGCACCAAAGATATAACACATATCAAACAAATAAAGGATCAAGAGGGTGTAGTGCTTAGAAAGGAGGAAGACATTGTGAAGAGATGGAAAGAAAGAATATTTCGAACAGTTGTTAATGAAGAAAATAATAGACTAATAAGAGAGGATGGGCAAGTGAACATTGGCATGGTAATGAGGTTTTCTAGGCAAGAGGTACTAAATGCACTGAAGAAGATGAAGAATGGGAAGGCAACCGGACCAGACATGATCCCGGTGGAGGCATGGAAAGCATTAGGAGATGAAGGAGTGGATATACTGTACGATCTTATGATAAAGATCCTTGAACAGGAAAAGATACCAAATGAGTGGCGTGGGAGTATATTGATCCCAATTTTTAAAGGGAAAGGCGATGTCCAAGAGTGTGGTAATTATAGGGGCATTAAATTGATGTCCCACACTTTGAAGATACTGGAAAGGATGATAGATGCTAGACTGAGAGAAGAAGTACAAATAGGTAAAGAGCAGATGGGATTTATGAAGGGAAGGGGAACAACAGATGGTATATTTTGTCTGAGGCAAATAATGGAGAAATTCGGGGAAAGACAAAGGGACCTACATATGGTATTCATTGACCTTGAAAAGGCTTATGACCGAGTCCCCGAGACAAGAGGTATGGAGGAGCCTGAGGGAGAAGATGGTGCCAGAGAAGTATGTGCGATTGATACAAGAGATGTACCGGAATGTATTTACCAGAGTGAGGAGCAGTGTTGGGGAGACAGAAGGTTTTGAGGTGAGAGTAGGATTACACCAGGGGTCGGCTCTGAGCCCATTTATCTTTAACATAGTGATGGATGTTATAATAGAGGAAGTAAGGGAGACAGTACCATGGAACATATTGTATGCGGATGATATTGTTCTGTGTGCAGAGAGCAGGGAAGATCTGGAAGTGAAATTGGTAAGATGGAGACAAGTACTGGAGGACGAGGAATGAGAATAAGTAGATCCAAGACAGAATATATGTGTACCACCACTGAGGGGGATGATAGAGAAAGTATTCAGCTTGGTGGAGAGCAAATAAGGAGAGTTGATAAGTTTAAGTATTTGGGATCTTTTGTTAACGCTGGAGGAAGTATGGAAGAAGAAGTAAAACATCGGCTACAGGCAGGCTGGAACAACTGGAG
>NC_061096.1:46359496-46404496 GCF_015104395.2 Macrobrachium nipponense | reverse complement strand
TTCCCTCGAAAGATGAAAATGAGGTTTTATATGTTTTTGTATACTATAAAATTACGATTTTAGTGCATCATTATATTTCTGCATGTGACAGGTCTAAAATCAATGAGAAAATGCATAATTTACTATATATAGAGTTGCATTATCATTGACGTCCTAAGTATGTGAAAAAAACGTTTGTTGGAAGTTTGTGAAGCACTCACCTAAAAAATGCCTTCATGAGCCTGAGATGAACAGCGTATTTGAAGCTCACGAACGTTCGCTTCCGGGGGGGTACCCTCCTGAAGGAGCCAAAATCATTGTGAAAACTTATGGTGCTGTGCCTAGACCAAAATACATTACTCTAAATTGAAAAACTTTGTTCCCAAAAACGAAACTCATGTACGTACTTACTGTAATCCATCTTGATGGGAATGTGAAAATATTCATCCTGTATATCTATCGATACCATCCAATTCATTCACTGAATGGAAGCTAGAACTGAGTGTACTGACTCTATGGAAAACTTTTTTCAGCCTTACAAAGGCATTTAATCTGGAGACATCCAGCTGGATCCTCTGGAGGATCCTCGGAATGTCTCCTAAGGTCTATAAGGTTTAACTGAATTTCGTCCGAAATGAGAAACTTTCACTGAAGTAGAGGGCCTAGGATGAGGAGGAGGAAGATTGGGCGACTGAGCCGTAGCTATTAAAGATTGCGTTTCTGTCTTTTCTACTTCCTGTAAGGTAGATGGTAAAGCTTCAGAGTTCAATATTTTATCCAATTAAGACTGAAAAAGACAGCAGCCTTCTGTGAATCTGTCAGACTTGGCAAGCTAAGGATACGTACAACTGTTCTGTCTCAACAGACAATAAAATCCAAAACTTTCTTGTCTGGAGCAGAGTCCTGAGGAAGCAAGGAAGACAATGAGTAAAAGTGCAATGTCTTTTTCCATTAGGTCGTTGGTGAAGGACTCACATGCAAATTGGATCCTGATTTATTATATAATATACTAGTTTGAAGGTAAAACCACATAACATTTGAACGGTGGCTAGGTCTTTGAATTTTTGGGAAAAGTTGTCTTTAGAGAAAGTTATTGAGGCCACCAATGGCATTGTAATTTTGTTTTTTCAATTAATTATCATTGCGATGTAGATATTCAATATATACAGTTTGTGCAGAGCTTGGCTCCTCTCATTTGTACAGGGGATATTATGTTTTGAATTGATCAGTAGCTTTTCCGTCTGCAGTTTTAGCTTCATTTGTGTTTTGTTGGGAAGCTTGGAGGTATGTACTCATGGTTGAGTATAGGTACTAGCTGCATATCCATCACTGGCTCTGCTGGGTTTTGGTACAGTAACCTTACCCTCCCGCTGAAGTGGGCATCCTCCAAAGAGACCTCAGTATCTTCATGATGAAGTTCTCATACCCCAGTGACAATCAAGGTGGCAGTATAATAGCTGGTTGAATGGTTTCACTAGGTAAGCAAACATTTATTTGTACATATTTGTACTGTATTAATTAACCTTTAAAGGGCCTGCTGATTTTGACTTTTCTCACCTCCGTGTTAGCAACATTCACTTCAGGGTGTGATGTCCCTGCCTACATGAGTTAGGGTAGAAGAGACTTTATCTTTGGCATGAAACTCTTTTAGGAGGGCACTTGGAAATCAAACCATGGGGTAGAAGGGACGACCCTTTCATTTTGGTAGGCAATCCTTCTAAGAGAAGGTTCTTGAATAAAAACCTTGTTCTGCAACCTTGGTCTGTGCCATAGCCATTGTACCATGGCCTTCCATGGTCTTGGGTTTGAGTTTCCTTGCCTGAGGATACAGTCAGGCATTTATCCTCATTTTCGTTCATGTTTTTTCAAAGTGTGTAGGACAGGCTGATGAGAAAGCAAAAGATGCTTGTTGGATTATTAGGAAAGTTTTTGGGACCATATTGACAAATAAAGCAAAGGCAGATGGTGCCAGGTGGAAATAAATAAGGATATACAAACAAAATTCCTTAATACTAATTTATTCTATATCTGAACAAAAACAATAGAATTTTGGTCTCTTCATAACTCAAGGTTGCCAAAATTATTAGAATGTAAAAGTATATATGGTATAGTATACATGAAATACAAACAATGAAATTTTTGTTCTTAGGAAAATACTAAAGAATTTCTCAGGAAAATATTCCACTTTCACACCTCACATACACTCAAACTCACATCCAAACCAACAAAAAATAACCCATTACTGTGTATATATCACAATAAATCACCTTGTCCTTTACAACATTAGGGACTAAGTACTTGTCCTTTACAACATTAGGGACTAAGTACAGACAACACAATACATATTCAAAATAAATCACTTTGTCCTCTACAACATTAGAGAATTCATTCACTCTTGTTAACTGAAACTTGCCAACTACTTACATGAAAATGCGCAGTACAGTCAAGAAAATTCTAATACCAATTTTGATTTTGCTTAAATCACGAGGGTCAATGTTTATGATAGCCTGTTGTAGCTTGGAATCTGGATTACTTTAGCATGGCCTGGGCACAATATGGTAGTACACGTATGAAAAGCCGGATCAACACTTGCTAGTTCCATGACTTTACATTAACAAGTTATTCTAGTTATAAAGTGGTCTGTAACACACTACTGCCACGTGTGATAAACCTCATGACACAATACTGTACTTTCTTTGCCAAGTCCAAAGCAGTATAATATCCAATCCTGCTTGTTGCTCCTGTCAGAATTACAAATTTACTACAAACTATATTCTTGCATCAACTTACTGTTCCACTGTTCCATAAGATACCCAGTATACTCAGTGTCCACAACACCTCGCTAAAACATGCTACTTTCTTTTAGATCCATCCACAGACGGGGAGAAGTTAGACTCCCATAACGGACAGAAGAAAAGAACAAACTTTAATAACACTCACAACTATAAAACAAAAATAGATAGATAAAAAATACTTTCAAATAAGGAAATATTAGACTTTTTCATACAAACCAGCTCACAAACCCATTGCCTTTAATTACAACCTATTACTTCCCTTTTACTGACAAAGTAAACTTCATTTCCCTTTCTGTATAATAATAATAAAAAAAAGGAAAAACAAACAAACAACTTCAAAATGCCTTTTTTTTTTTACTTATATTTTTCCTTCTGAGTGTTTATTTCTAAACCCATCCTGGCTGTTCTCCCCCAGTTGTTTTGGCAAGCCTGACAGATTTCTATTGCCTCACAAAGTGTGCTGGCCCCACTTGTTGACCAATTGCTTCCAGCACACTTTTGAATAACATGGTGACATTTACTTATACGTATCTACTGTTGTAAATAACTAAGCAGTTAAATGACAGAAACAAGGAAATGGTGCTGCAGCTCTACACATTAATAGTTACACCTCATCTTGAATATGCAGTACAGTTTTGGTCACTTACACTAAGAAAGGGCATAAATAGGCTTGAAGGGGTACAGGCAAGAGGCACAAAGTTAATTCCATCCATCAGGCAAATAGGTTACCAAAGACGACGAGAGAGCCTGAACATGTATGACTCAGAACAGCTAATAGAAACATTTAAAATACTGAAAGGCATCAAAAGTAGAAAGTAACCCTTTCATATTGAACGGAAACCAAACAAGAAATAATGGATGGAAACTAGACCTTGTAAACAGCAACAGTGTGGAAGAGTTTAAGAGAAAGCTAGACAAAATCGTTGACACAATAAGTGAATAGTAAAACCTGCTCCTAGGAATAATAAGAATAAGTGAGGCATCCTAATCCTTGTAACTATCTCCCTCTCTCTCTTATGGAACTTGGAAGTTTGCTGCACAGTGGTTCTCTCTCTCTCTCATGGAAGTATGCTGCATAGTGGTTCTCTCTCCCTCTCTCTCATGGAACTATATACTGCACAGTGGTTCTCTCTCTCTCTCTCTTGGAAGTATACTGCACACTTCTCTCTCTCTCTCAGAAGTATGTTGTACATTGGTTCTCTCTCTCTTAGAAGTATGCTGCACAGTTGCTCTCTCTCTCTCTCTGGAAGTATGCTGTACAATGGTTCTCTCTCTTGGAAGTATGCTGCACAATGGTTGTAGCTCTCTCATGGAAGTATGCTGCACAGTAGTTCCACTTCTCTCTTTCTGTCTCATGGAAATATGCTCCATATTGGTTTCAGCTCTCTCTCTCTCTCTCTCTCTCTCTCTCTCTCATAGATACTTTTCCCCAAATTTTGATTCATGTTTAATCTGTTACTCAACTCTATTGAACATTTTTATTATAAGGTTTTCGGTTATTTCCGTTAGAATATTGATATAATTATATTTATATAATTGTCGTTATCCTTCTGTTGTTCTGGTTAACTAGTCTCCTGGTAGTCAAGTAAACAGGTTCATCTTTAACTGGTCAGACTCCCCTCACAGTCTGGTTCAATCCAGCTTTCTCTTTCCTGTGACTAAAATTAATGAGTTTTTGTATTTTTCTTTTTGAACCATTTGTCTTCAACTGCTCTTGTGTGGTAGTCATTGATTTATTTGGCTCTTGTGAGTATTTTTGAGTTTTCATATGTAGTCGTATATCGCAATAGAGGCTTTATGAACTTTGGTTTTTTTGTGTAAAAAACTGTATGAAGCAGAATTCCGCTTCCTGTCAACTGGGTTCAGTGTTTAACAAGTCAAACTTTCCTTAGTGTTTTGTTCATTCTGGTTCTCTCCTTTGATTGAAGTTGCGGTACTATTTTACAATAGTTCCAACTCATTATATAATAATTATAGTATTATAGATGGATTTAGCATAAAAAAATAGTAAATTTTGTCTCTGAACATTTTTTTTGGGAAATTCACGATATCCGAGATATGAATGTATATATAATCACCATCCTCGAAAAATTTCTAATTGGTTTTTTTTATGCATGACACTTACCTGGCAGGTATATATATAGCTTATCCTCTTGACGCACTGGCAGAATTTCAAAACTCGCTGCAACCGCTAGTACACTGGTAGTTCAGGTGATGGCCACCCCGTTCCCGTGGCGCTGGTACTTGGAACTATTCCCGTTTTCCTCAGATTTTCTCTGCCAGCCGAACCGGCAACATCGTTGTTGGTTCTCTGTTAGAATTTCCTGCTCGTTGACTGACTTTTTGGATATTGGTATCGTATTCACGAAGTTAGCGTGGCAATCGCATTTTGTTTGGATTTTGATTTAGTATGTCTGATTCAGGAAGTATGTTTAGAGTTTGTGTGAAAGAAGGGTGTAAGGTGAGACTGCCGAAATCATCGGTAGATCCACATACTATTTGTAAGAAGTGTCGGGAGTTTGTATGTACGTGGGACAATAGGTGCAATGAATGTCAGTGTCTGAATGAGAAAGAGTGGAAGGCTCTTATGAAGTATGTTGAGAGATTAGAAAAAGATCGGGTTAGAAGATCTGTCTCTAGGAGTGAGAGATCGGGATCTTCGAGTAAGCCTTTGAATGAATCTTTGCATGTGTCTTCTCCAGCTCATTCACATGTAGACGTAGCACCTTCCCCTCAGGTTTCTCCTGCGCCCGTTGCTGTATCTGAGGATACTACTGATCCACAAATCGTGAAAGTGTTCGCTGCCCTTGCGTCCATGGGAGATCAAATTAAACGATTAACAGACAAAGTGGAAGTGTTCGGTGACAGTGTTGTGGAGGGGGCGCCTGATCGTCCCTCTCGTGCTCCTAGACCGAGACCTCTGTCAAGCTCCCAGACCCAAGGGAGAAGGCATGTCGACAGTCGAAGGGAGGCGAGAGGGGTTTACTCGCGATCAGTCGTCCCTTCAGGCAGTCCTGTTGTTTCCCAGGCTGCAGCAGTACGCGATACTGGGAAGTGCCGTTATTCTTCGGATAGTTCGGCGTCAGGAAGGGAGTAGGCGTTTCGCGGAAGTATCGCGTCCTCTCAAGAGGTCATACTTTCCGTCCTCATCACAGGATGAAAGGGCTGTTGACCAAGAAGGGTGGAGTAGCCCTGAGATTTTTTTCATCGGAGGATGAAGAAATTATCCCTATCAAAAGGAAGAGGATTTCTCGTCAGTTGGAAGTTACTAGCGGTGCGATGAGAGGTGTTTCTCCGCTTAGAGGAACTCCTCTGCGTAGACCGCAGGTTCGCTCACCTCTCCGTGTTAGCCCGGTGCGTCCTCGATCTCCTCATCATCAGGAGTCTCGTAAGGAAGCGGAGACGAAGGAAGTTCTGCGGGACATGCAGCAGTGATTGTACAATCATGGGAGAAGCCCGAACAACCTTCGGTTAGACGTAAGGACTCGTCTCTCCCGGTTAAGTCCTCCAAGAGGACGCAGGACGTGCAACGCAAGCCAGGACGCAGTGCATCCCTTAAGAAGGACGAAGCAGTGCAGGACGCAGGACGCAAGAGGAAGAGTGATGGACGCATGGTGGACGCATACGTTCAGGAGGACGCAGGACGCAGGCGGCAGCAAGTCGAAACTTTTTCTCGACAAGGAAGAGAGGAGTTTTACAAGGAGACAGCGCCGCATTCGCTCTCTAAGCAGGCTCTGCATAAGGAGTCCGCTTTGGAGAGTCATCAGGATCTTGGTTTTCAAGATATTTCTTCGCAGGAGGAAGAATTTGTGGAGAGTGCGGAAGAGGACAAGAATGTGGAAGCTCCTTCTTCGGACTACAAGACTAACAGAGTGCCTTCTTTCTTTGTTTGAAGGAGATTTTCAACCTTCAGGCCCGCCATCGCCTTTGTCTCAATTTTCGAAGACGAAGACAGCCAAGAAATCGTCTTTTTTGAAAATGACTTTGTCTATTTCGGCCAAGAAAGCCCTTCAACGCGTAAATGAGTGGTTGAAGGAGAAGAGAGAGTCGGGGAAGACTTCTTTTGCCTTTCCTCCGGCCAAGTTGGCTTCTAAGTCTGGTGTTTGGTATGCTACAGGGGAAAGTCTTGGCCTGGGAGTTCCTGCCTCCTCCCAGGGAGACTTTTCCAACATAGTGGACAGCTCCCATAGACATGCTTTACATTCAGCCAAAGTGTGGTGGACTTCGTCAGAGTTCGACCATTTACTCAAAGGTATCTTTCGGACTTTTGAGGTGTTTAATTTTCTTGACTGGTCGTTGGGGGCCCTGGCTCGGACTTCGGAGATGGAAGATTCGTCAGAATCCGAGTTGCGAGAGTATCATGTCCTGTATGGATAAAGCCTTGAGAGATGGAGCTAATGAATTGGCTTCACTTTTTACAGCAGGCGTTTTGAAGAAAAGACATCTTTTGTGCTCGTTCGCTGCTAAAGGAGTCTCGAACGCGCAAAAGTCGGAGTTGATGTTCTCTCCGCTTTCAGGACAGCTCTTCCCTCAGGATATCATTAAGGACATCTCGCTCTCCCTCACTCAGAAGGCTACTCAGGATCTTCTTACGTCTTCTGTAAGGAAGTATTTACCTTCTAATGTAATGAAGAAGACCCCGAAGGATACAAAGACATCACAGCAGCCCTTTCGGGGTAGGACTTTTTCCCGACCAGCATTTAGAGGGAAAAGAGTTCCAGCCAAAAGAGGTTCGAAAACCTCAACCAAGCAATGAGTCAGAAGTCCTCCAGACTTGTGTGGGGGCCAGACTTTTAGACTTCTGGGAAGTCTGGCAAAGCAAAGGAGCGGATCCTTGGTCTGTAAAGGTAGCGAAGGAAGGATACAAGATCCCCTTTCTCAAGAAACCACCTCTCGCTACAGCTCCGAGAGCCCTAGGGGCTCATTACATCGATTTAGAGAAGAGAGAGGCTCTTTGGCATCAAGTTGTCAGCATGTTAGAAAAGGGGGCCATAGAACCGGTTCTGGATCACGAATCCCCAGGTTTTTACAACCGTCTGTTTCTAGTACCGAAGTCATCAGGAGGTTGGAGGCCAGTACTGGACGTAAGTCAGCTAAACTTGTTCGTAGAAAGACCAAGTTTACGATGGAGACGAACGATTCAGTACTGGCAGCGGTACGACCAGGGGACTGGATGGTAACGCTGGACCTTCAGGATGCGTACTTCCATATTCCGATTCACCCAAGGTCCAGGAAATATTTGAGATTCGTGATCCAGGACAGGATTTATCAATTCAAAGCCCTTTGCTTCGGTCTGTGCACGGCTCCTCAAATTTTTACAAGAATGATGTCGAATGTGGCGAAGTGGCTTCATTGGTTAGGAGTCAGAGTCTCTCTCTACCTCGACGATTGGCTCATAAGAGCACAATCAAAACAGCAATGTCTGGAGGGCACGAACATCACATTGGAGTTAACTCAGCAACTGGGTCTGATGGTAAACCTGAAAAAGTCACGGTTGATCCCCTCTCAGGAGCTAGTTTATTTGGGGATTCTGATATCCTCAGTGACTTTTCGGGCTTTTCCGTCACCCGAAAGGCAGACCATGTGCCTGCGGAAAGTGCAAGAATTCCTATTGAAAGACCAATGCTCGGCGAGAGAGTGGATGAGCCTGCTGGGGACACTCTCTTCGTTAGAGCGGTTCATTTCACTAGGGAGACTTCACATGAGGCCCTTACAGTTCTCTCTGAACGAAGTCTGGCCAAGAAGATCGCAACCAGATTCCTTCCGGTTTCCAATTCCTTCAAAGATAAAGGAGGAATTAAGTGGTGGCTAGCAGAGGAACCCAGACCGGATATTATTTCCGACGCGTCAGACGCAGGCTGGGGAGCGAGGCTGGGCCCTCGGGAGGAGTCAGGCCTTTGGAACGAAGAAGAAAAGGCATGGCACATAAACAGGAAGGAACTGATGGCGATCTTCTTGGCTCTGAAAGCGTTCAGACCGTGGATCAGCGGCAAAGTGGTGCAGATCAACGCGGACAATACCACAGCTCTGGCATATATACGAAAACAAGGAGGAACCCACTCGTTGTCCCTTTGCAACTTGGCGAAGGAGATTCTTCTGTGGTCGCAGAGAGAAAACGTCACCCTGCTCACCAGGTTCATTCAAGGAGAGAAGAACGTCAGAGCGGATCTGTTGAGCAGGGACGGACAAGTGCTTTCCACGGAGTGGATGTTGCATCTTCAAGTATGCCAGAGACTGTGGAAGCTCTGGGGCACACCAGTAGTGGATCTTTTCGCTACCGCAGCGACGAAGAGGTTACCGAACTATTGTTCTCCAATCCCGGACCCTCTTGCAGTCGCAGTCGATGCCTTCCTACTAGATTGGACGGGTCTAGATGCGTATGCTTTTCCCCCGTTCAAGATTTTAGGAAGGGTAATGAAAAAATTCAGAGAAAGTCGAGGAACAAGGCTGACTCTGATAGCCCCATACTGGCCGGCCCAAACGTGGTTCACAGAGGTACTGGAATGGACAGTGGATTCTCCGAGAAGTCTACCCACGAGAGTAGATCTTCTCAAACAACCCCACTTCGACAGGTTCCACAAGAACACCCTCGCTCTGGGTCTGACTGCGTTCAGACTATCGAAAGACTTGTCAGAGCGAGGGGGTTTTTGTAGAGAAGCAGCGAAGGCAGTTGCAAGAGCACGAAGGCCATCAACTATCAAAGTGTACCAGTCGAAGTGGGAGAACTTCCGTAAATGGTGTAAGAATCGGAAGATTTCTTCATCCAGTACCTCTGTGACACAAATTGCAGATTTCCTTCTATACCTGAAGAAGGAACTGGGTTTGGCTAATCAGACAATTAAAGGTTATAAGTGTATGTTGTCTGCAGTGTTTAGACACAGAGGTTTAGATCTGTCCAACGACGCAGATCTTAGAGATCTTCTCAGATCTTTTAATACAAAGAAGGATCGACTTTGCAGAACTCCTTCTTGGAATTTGGATGTCGTTCTCAAGTTCTTGGAAACGGATAGGTTTGAACCTATGGGCAGTTCGTCTTTGCGAGAGCTAACGAAGAAGACTATTTTCTTAGTAGCCTTAGCTACAGCTAAAAGGATTAGCGAGCTGCAGGCTATTGACAAGCAAGTAGGTTGGAAGCACAACAAAGCAGTTTGTTCTTTTCAACAGGAGTTCTTAGCAAAGAATGAGAATCCTTTGCATCCGTGGCCAAGATCATTTGAGATTGAAGGACTGGCTGATCTAGTAGGTCAAGAACAAGAAAGGGTTCTTTGCCCAGTAAGAGCCTTACGGTTTTACGTAGAAAGAACAAGAAGCATTAGGGGGACTTCATGTTCTCTGTGGTGCTCTGTTAAAGATCCTACTAGACCTATGTCTAAAAATGCGATGGCTTTCTTTGTAAGAGAAGTCATTAAAGAAGCTCATTTACTTTGTTAGGAAGAATGCTTCGGCTTGATTAAGGTTAAAGCTCATGAGGTGAGAGCAGTAGCTACGTCCTTAGCATTCAGGAAATATTTAGCCCTCAAGGACATATAGATTCGACGTTTTGGAGGACAAACTCTGTGTTTGCCTCTCATTACCTTAGAGACGTGAAGACAACTTTTGATAATTGTCAAACGCTAGGCCCGTATGTATCCTCAGGTACAGTACTGGGCAAAGGAGTTTCCACCCCATAACCTAATAACATGCTAGGTTTTTATTTTAATTAGTTTATAGTGTTTTTTATGGTTGTCTGAGAAGGTTAATACCAGCTCAGTTTTTGGTGTAGTGTTTATTATTGTATGTGTGTGTGGTTCAGGTGACTAACTTTCCTAGCATGAATGCCTGTGGTAAATGAGGGCTAGGGTTCTCTGTCAGCAGATTGGTCATGTCCAGTTGTCAGACCCTTGTTGTTAGCTTTCTCAACAAACAGGTCACATCCTAGTTGAGAGCTACTAAGGTTTAGCAGGCTAAGAGGCAGGACCTACGAAGTCAGCTACCTTAGCAGGTAAGGAACTTAATAAATAATTTTAAAAATTTAGTTAATTTTTGAATTATGACGATGTTGCTGTCTGTGACCCACCTCCAAATGTGTCAATCAGCTATATATATACCTGCCAGGTAAGTGTCATGCATAAAAATGATATTGTTATGATACAATAAAGTTTTATGCATACTTACCTGGCAGGTATATATAATTAAATTCCCACCCTCCTCCCCTCAGGAGACAGGGGTTTTCAGAGAAAATCTGAGGAAAACAAAAACGGAATAGCCAGCGCCACGGGAACGGGGTGGCCATCACCTGAACTACCAGTGTACTAGCGGTTGCCGCGAGTTTTGAAATTCTGCCAGTGCGTCAAGAGGATAAGCTATATATATACCTGCCAGGTAAGTATGCATAAAACTTTATTGTATCATAACAATATCATGTTTACATTAATGCGTACAGTTTGTGCTCTGATGCGAGATTGTTTGTTTGTGTAGAACTGCATTGTGGTTCTGATGCGAATTTTTCCCTCTTAAAATTGCATTGTGGGTAGTTACGTGTTACGTCTAGGAGTCACGTGATCTGGTGAAAATCTTACAGGTGTCAGACATTTTCTCTTGTCATTTGGTTCGTCTTTCATAGAGAGAATGTGTGTATAGTCTGTGTTTGTCTTGTAACGAGTATTTTCGCTTAATTCACGAATCACGATATCTATGAAAATGGAAAAAAATGTATTTTTTTTTTTTTTCTTTTAAAGACTTCATGGAATGTTACCTGCAGAAGTACAGTATTTGAAGTGTAATAAGCATTGTAAACTTAGAAAGGATAAAAACCTTCTGCGCTGTAACTACCTGTTCAAATTCTGACAATTAAGACAAAGAAAATATCGTAATTTTACTATGAGTAGTCGGAAAGGCACCTTTTTAGATAGTTAAATTGCCAGTATGGAAATTGCTGATTTTTTTTTGCTAGTTAAGTGAATTTTGGAAATATCGCCCTATTGTTAATTGTTAAATATTTGAATATCATCAAAGACCAGTATTGATTGGAGAAGTATTTGCAGTAAGGTGAACCAGTTGTGGTACAATTATCAGGAGCCTATCGGTGGTGTTGACGTTGAAGTCGAAATAGATGAAACTAGGCTAATTACTCGTAGCAAATACCATAAAGGTCGCCACTTTCCCAGTGTTGGTTGTTTGGTGGTTATGAGTGAACATAAAAAAAATTCTTTTTCCAGGCATTAATTGGTAGATATAAGCCCGTATTCCGCAGCGAACTAGACTTGCAGTTGAGGTTATTCTATAGAATTTTACCTCCTGTCCAAGAATTTAAAGTAATAATTATAAATGAACGATCATGGCGAGATATTAAAGGAATGAATTAAAAGTCCTGGTATTAAAAAAGGGTTATTGAAACAATATCTTGCTAGGTATATATTAAGCACTACCAAGATTCAGTTTTACACGTTTTTTACGTGAAGCTGCTAAATTATATTCACATTGTCTGATAACAACGAGGACAACCATCTTATTCTGGATATTACCTTTTTTTCTAACTAGAAGGAAAATATCACATTCAGTAACTAATTACACAACTGGTAAATTTTCACGACAGTTCCAACTCAGTTTTTCCCAAAGTAATTATGTATTTTCATGTGTTTTGAAGGATTATGATAGTAGTACACTGAGGAAATGAGTGTTTTTTGAGTTATCATACACTCTTACTATATCCAACAAGGTTGGGGACCCCTTGGGAATGCGAGGTTTTGTGTGGGATAAATCACAGAGACAAAATGGCATTTGAATTAATGAATAAAATGGGGTAAAAATCATAGCATACCTACCAGAAAGGCAATGTAGCCTAGTGCACTGGAACCTAACTTCCCCAATCTTAAGAGGGTGGCGGAACTCCTTATCCACAATCTTAAAAGATTCTCGGCAAGCTGGTATATACTGGCAAGCTGTAAGGTAATTCCATAGGAAAGGGGCGCTCCTGTTTGTGTGTTAAACAGCTTAAAATCCTAAGATAACACTATCTATGCTTCAGTATCATTAATAAATGAGGAAAACTATTATATATAACTACCAACAATCTTGGGGGACCACAGGTGGGAACTGGGGGTTTAGTAGTCAGTTTTTGCACATTTCCGATTTCAGTTTTGGCGTGGCGGAACAGCGCTTCGCGCCTTATCTGCATTTTGAAACATTCCTGGTAAGCACGTTTGTTCTGGCAAGTGGGAATTTTTGCGCTGTGCGCGCTCGCCACAGAGGTTACAGGGTCTTAGCTGTTCTGTATGTACGGCGATGTCACGCGTTTTTATAATAAAATAAGGTTTTGTATATACTTAGCCAATACCGTAATTACATGACTGAGCCCTCCCTCCCTCTCCTCTGATTGAAATTATGCATAAAACAGAATGAGGTAATTAGCCAAGTCGTTCCTAATATTGCAGTTAGGGGTCGGCACTGTATACCTACACTGAGCAATTGAAGCACTACCCATGATACGATTTTATGCTGCCGTTATGTAGAAACTATAGCTATATAATTACTGGGTAAGTATATCCAAACCTTATTTTATTGTAAAAATATCATAATTGAAATTGAGGTAAAATGATTAAAATAATATGTATGTAGCTAAAAGTGCTCAAGGTACTTTTGTGTGGGATTGTGTTGGGCCTAAATATATACCCTTAGTTAAAAGGACTTATTCCTAAAGCAGTAATAATAACAACAATAATAATAATAATACAGTATTTATGTTCATAATTTTATCATAACAATAGTAATAATATTTCCTTCGGGTGATTAACCCTTTAACGCTGATTGGAACGTATTAAACTTCGACGAAATTTTTTTTTTTAAATTCGCGGAAAAATAGTTATAGGCCTACTAGACAAAAAGTTTTGAATAACACGCCTTGGGGGATGCTGGGAGCTCACGGATCAAGCTGTTGTTTTGTTTACAATCATTACCCAGGCGCGCAAGCGCGAATTTCTTTCTTGCACTAAAAAGCATCAAGCGACACATCTCGGAAGTTATTTCGTCACTTGACATAATTTTTGCACCGTTTTATATTAGCTGTTACATAGTTTTATATATATTCATGTAGAATACAACAAAAAACAACTCATGGTTGTAGCTTTTAAAAGTTTTGAAATATTTTCATATAAATAACGATGTGCCAAAATTTCAACCTTTGGTAAACTTTGACTCTACCGAAATGGTCGAAAAACACAATTGTAAGCTAAAACTCTTATATTCTAATAATATTCTATCATTTACCTTCATTTTACAACAAATTGAAAGTCTCTAGCACAATATTTCGATTTATGGCGAATTTATGAAAAAAAACTTTCCTTACGTCCGCGCGGAAACTTCCGAAAAAATCAATTTTTTTCGTTCGATTGTCGTAATGTCTGCAGTTTTTATATTAGCCGTTACATAAAGTTTTATATGGAAATATGTGCAACTTCATGTAGAATGCAACTAAAAACAACCCATGGTTGTAGCTTTTATCAGTTTGGAATATTTTCATATGAATAACGATGTGCCAAAATTTCAACCTTCGGTCAACTTTGACTCGACCGAAATGGTAAAAAAAATGCAATTGTAAGCTAAAACTATTACATTCTGGTAATATTCAATCATTTACCTTCATTTTGCAACAACTTGGAAGTATCTAGCACATTATTTCGATTTATGGTGAATTTATGAAAAAAAAACTTTCCTTACGTCCGCGCGGTAACTCTTCCGAAAAAATCATAACGTCCGATTGTCGTAATGTTTGCACCATTTTAAATTAGCCGTTACATAAAGTTTTATATGTGAAAATGTGCACAATTTCATATAGAACACAACGAAAAACAACCCATGGTTGTAGTTTTATAAGTTTTGAAATATTTTCATATAAATAACGATAAATAGAAAAAATTCGACCTTCGGTCAACTTTCACTCGACCGAAATGGTCGAAAACTGCAATTGTAAGCTACAACACTTACAGTCTAGTAATATTCAATCAATTACCTTCATTTTCCAACAAACGAGAAGTCTCTAGCACAATATTTTGATTTATGGTGAATTTTTAAAATTTTTATTTTACGTCCGCGCGTTACGAATTCATGCATCATATTGTGATAATATTTTCTCTGTGTTGCTTTGATCGTTTTACAATTTGTTATATACCAAAATCTTCGCAATTTAGTGTACAATACAACGAAAATATAATTAACTCATTAACTTAAGCCGTTTTGCTCACAGCGCGATTTGTATACAATGATATATGAAATTTTTGTTCGGGCTCTCATATATTCCAATATATATATATATGATAATGATATTTTTTTCATTTCTGATGGTTGCACACTAAACTTCAGGCAATGACAATAAAAAGAGCCAAACATGAATACTTAATATAATTAAGCGTGCTGTGATTTTTTGAAAAAAACTTTTTTTTCCGCTTCGGAGCTCACTCGCGAACGCCGCCGGCATACGGGAGACACTTGAGGAAATACCGGCTCGGCGTTTAAGGGGTAAGGTAGGTCACAAAGACGGCTCATCCTTCTTGAAGCAGAAAAATCTTGGTAACGTATTCTTTGCATGTTGAGTCTTAATTCCATTTAAGAGTAGATTTTCAACCCCCGATCAGGAGGTTTTAAGTTTTAAGTTACATGCAACATCAAGTATGTAACTTATACAAGGACAAAACTGTATTAATGTACTTTTTATTTCACAGATTGAGCAAAGACAATTACCTGGTGAGTATGAGAATGAGGCCGACCTGAGATGTATCTGCTGTTGCAGGGAGGTAGGTTGCCATTATCTTTCCTTCCTCAGTTCTAATCTGAGGAATTGGTTCAAGTAGAAACTCAGGAACAAGATAGTTCAAGTAACATCTCAAATAACTAAATTTTGTAAGCTTATTTTAAGCCAACTTGGGAACAAGATAATTTAATTAACATCTCAAATAATTAAATTTTGTAGGCTTATTTTAATCAGCTGTTATCAGAATGTTATACATATTTTTTTTTTTGTATGGTGTTTTCCGTTGCATGGAACCTGTGGTTATTCAGCAACGGGACCAACGGCTTTGCATGACCTCCGAATCACGTCGAGAGTGAACTTCTATCACCAGAAATACACATCTCTCACTCCTCAATGGAATGGCCGAGAATCGAACCCGCGACCACCGAGGTGAGAAGCAAACACCAAACCAACCACGCCACTGAGGCGCTTTCAGAAAGGTTTTGATTTTTCCGAGTAGGACAGTTACAAGTACAATACCAGAATCACATTTTAAATGAAATATTTCTGCCAAGACTGATCATTGTTCCTGTTATTTCACAGGATAAGATGAAGGGGTTTCTGCTGTCTTTTACGTAGTCTTCGTTTTATGTATTTAAGGTAAGTTATCATCATCATGACATTTTTGGTAAAATTGGGCTTGTAAATTGACTTGGAAGAACCTCACAGGACAATGAAAGAACTTTGTTACTCAGAAAGATAAGTTTTTATGTGATTGTCATAGTATAAAAACATTATAAATTTATGCCAAGACTGATTATCCTTTATATTTCAGATAAAGATTGGAAGAAACCCCAGGTGGCTCATAATAATTGGCCTTGTTTGAGCTTCATACCTTAACTTCCAGGTAAGTTGGGATCATATTAAAAATTATTGGTAAATTTCTAAGATCTTCTTTGATGGGCTTTGCATGTGAGAATTTCCCTTATATCTTTTTCATCTGTGCTGTTCTTAAAAAAGATCTTTCTTGTCGAGTTGGCTGTCTTACCTTCTGCCCCTCTTGTCATTCCTGTTGATTTCCAGGCTGGCAACTTTCCTGGGAGCCCCTAATATTTTCCTTTCTACATCTGTTTACTGTCTTTTGTAGCCTTTTTATGTCGCGGATGTTCATTACTGCAGTAGCATGATATTGATGGTAGTCACTCTTTTCTAATAAGCTTTTCCCGAGTCTGGTTTCTTGCAGTTTCCTGCAATGACAGAGTATGCAATGTTTGCTAGCTTTTCTACACAGCACTGAAATCTAGGTTCTCTCTCATTTAAGGAATTTCCAGTGTTACAGCAGAAAAATATTAAGTAAATTTTCTTATGGAATCTACAAAGTGATTTGCATTTCTCCATATTTCCTTGAAATATTCTCTCGCACATTTTTATATGTACATATCTTACTTTCTTGGTAGAAATTTGCATTTCTCTCTCTCTCTCTCTCTATCTCTCATTTAAGGAATTTCCAGTGTTGCAGCAGAAAAATATTAAGTAAATTTCCTTGAAATATTCTCTGATAAAAATATGTACATATCTTACTTTCTTGTTCTCCATCTCGTGTAATTTCAGTGAAACTTTCAATGCAATGATGTAGTAAGGCTTGAAATGTTGTGGTAATGCTTTAATAATTATATCTTTCTCATTTACAGGTTGATCCTGAAGGTACAACCCAGAGAGAGAGTAAGAAACTCTGGTGATAAGTGGTGATACAACCCAGAGAGAGCGCAAGGAACTCTGGTGATATCAAGTTTGTAATACAACCGGGGGAGAGCGAGGAATTCTGGTGATGGTACAACCTGGGGCGAGAGAGGAAATCTGGTGATGGTACAGCCGAGAGAGAGCGAGGAATTCTGGTGATATCAAGTGAATGACGAGAGCAAAAGGATCTCCTGTAACCTTCAAGATCTCTAAATAAGAGGCTGGTAACGTAGGGCAGTAAAACAAAAAAAACTTATCTGGATGTCTCAATTTATACACAAATATAAATTTATTCCTTTTTTATAACAATTTTTTTTTTTTTTTGGCAGGCTAGGGTTGAGTTTGGGATTTGGAATGGACCCCTATTTTTATGCTCCTAGATTTGTATAAATAAATGATTTAACTTTCATAGATACTTAAATGATCCTGATATAAATAATGGTATATTTGATTAGTATGAGAGAGAGTTCACCTAGATATATGTTCACCAGGATGTTCCAGGAGTATATTCCAAGAGAATTTTAGTAATGGTTATATTTTCTGAGGTGGTGATAAGGCAGTGGGTGCATAAGGTTGGGAGGTCCTTGTTGCCACCTCAGCAGCTGGCTGGAGGTGTGGCACCAGTGGGTGCAGAAGGTTGGGAGGTCCTTATTACCACCTCTGCAGCTGGCTTGAAATTAGGTCCCCAGCCTTCGTAACTACTGGAGGGAGTTATAATTTTGAGATGGTGATAAGGCATGTGGTCCAATGTGTGTGGAAGGTTGCGAGGCCCTTATCGCCACCTCCGCAGCTGGCCGGAGAGGAGGTCCCCAGCTTTCATAACTCCTGGAGAGAGACGCTGAGTCAGTAGCACTACTAGCCATCCTACAACTTACTATATATACGTAGCTGCTGATTGATATACTATTTATACACTGACTGAACTAAATGCAACTACTAATTCTGCTTAGTAACACTATACATCAATTCAGCTAGTATTCTCTATTAGTAATGGAACATTAAAATGGAACCACAGCATACGGGAAATCATACTAATTACTGCTAAGTCGTGCTATGCTAGTGGCCTATAGTACAAGGTTAATTTGTAAGGACTAAATTTGACTTAAAGCCACAAATTTCTCGTCTATTCATATACAATATTATAGTCTCCATAAAGAGACCAAAATTAATGAAGGACTCAAATTTCTCGTCTATTCATATACAATATTATAGTCTCCATTAAGAGACCAAAATTAATGAAGGACTCAAAAGTTGCCTGAAGCAGTTGCATGTCAAAAAATATTCATTGTTTTTACTAGGTCAGAAATCTCATGATACACTGGAGAGCTTAAATCATGCAATAAACGTGGGAAAATTTCACAATAAAACTAAAGTGTTGCACAGGTAATGTGACCTAGAAAATAGTAAAACAAAAGCACTTTCACCACTATCAAATTACCAAGCAAATAATGTAGCTTCTATGTTGCATCCAGTCTTGGTTACTGTTCCTTAGGCAGCTCTCACTGGTCAAGCTGAATGCAAATCTCTGAAAGATGAGATAAAATTAAATTATGTACTAATGGTTTCTGCTCAACTTTTCTTCAATTTCCAAATAAATCATATTACTTTAACCAGACAAATGTCTACCCAAATCCCACAAATAATAAAGTACTGGATTAATTTGCGTATGTTCAGATATCTGACTGCAAATTGTAGGGTGTACTATCCCTAACATATAGTGCAGTTCACTCAAGTTAGCTATTTCATCACTAATTTGGAAATAAATCGTGAACTAGTCTCACTGTAAAAATGGGCAAGGAGTCTGGTTACACCACTGCAGATGAGTAATATTAAAAATAAAAAGTATGTACTAAAGAAATGACCAACAAAATTTATTTCTGCATTCCTGAACAGTAATGGACACTGACAAAGAACTAGCACTCAAGCCCTGAAGCATTGGCATTTTGTGAATATCAAACCGCCACATCATATATTTACTAGAATTCACTTGAACATGCTGGAAATGTGTATCGGGTAAACCTGGGTTAATATGCTAAAATGATACATAAGGCACATTCCTTAGTAATCCCCAAAATAAAGTGACCTCGCCTTATTCATTTGACTGAACTGAAGCTCAATTATCCTAACTAGTACTTTTTCACCATTATCATCAACATTTATTCTCTTACTGCTTTAAAATCACAATTTGTCGAAAATTGTATTTTTCCAAACTATACAAACCTGAGGTCCTTTAACAATAGGAATGTACCTACGGTGTAGCTGGAATTACGGCCGTTGAATCTTGAACAAGGTGGTTAGGCAGTAATTACTGTGGGGCAGGCTAGCCTGCCCTGATGTAAACACTCCACTTTGCCTTTCGGCCCAGGTTCAGATTGAGGGGTGGCATGAGGTGGGCATACCTGTTAAAGGACCTCAGGTTTGTATAGTTAGGAAAAATAAAATTTTCGACAAATTGTGATTTGTTCCGATACGTAATACCAAACCCTTGGTCTTTTAACAATAGGAAGACTCACTGATTGGTGGGAATAATCTGAGTGAGCCTCTAGAACTGATTGGAGTTCTGCGCACCTAGGCTACTCCTCCTGGTCGTAAGAGCCAGGAGGAGTGCCCTGCTGCCTCTGATAACTTGACCGGAGTATAGGAGCTGCATGATCAAGAGTCAGACTTCTGGGCCTTTTCGAAATGAGTGAGGGATCGTGACTCATCCGAGAAAGGGCTGTGAAGAATATTGGCGTTGGAGACATTAATGCAAAGTTCTGGGAAGGGTTTGCATTATTGTTAGTCTCCTTCCTCTCCTTGCTAGAGGAAGGAGCGGGATTGCTTCTATGATTCTGATAAGAAACATAAAAAGGATGCTTATGTATAGGCTTACCGCATCAATCGTCTGACCAGCCAGTGTAAGTTCGAGTCCTATCCTCAAACCCGAAGGACGTGGAATGGAGTGTCGAGGCGTGGAAGGGGGGAGAGCTAGTCTCACTTGCATCCTTCTTACCTCTACAACTGCATACCATGGACGAAATGCAACTTGTCCTTGACGGAGCTGGGTAAGCAAACACATCTTGCAAGCATCAACCACTGGTCCAGGGAAATGAGGTTCCAAGGACCTGTGGGCAGTCCCAAAGGGAAATTAAGATATGGTTGCAATGGCCTATCCATCTCCCTGTCCGACATATTCTTTGGAGTGATGTCCAGTACCCACTACTGGTCTATCCATCTGCAGCGAAGTCTCTCACGGTCTCGTATCCCACTGCAGCAAAGTCTCTCGCGGTCTCGTATGCCACTGCGGTGAAGTCTCTCATGGTCTCGTCGTCTCCGCAATGGATAAAGACACCGACATTCCATGGTGGGTGTTGATACTTATGGGTACCGGAACACGCCAGTAGGACGAAGTAATGACTGATCTGGATCAACTGATACAAAGTCCACAACGTAGCTCATGACGGTCTCGGACACTTCGACAGCTGCCGACTGACTGCGTTCGGTTGTGCGAGGCGAGCCGTCCATGCATCTGCGGCGTAGTCACGTGACCCTCGCCTTTTGAGGGGTTATGCCGAGAGACCATACAAATCGTCTATCTGTTGCCACCGATGCTGGAAGGCGAGATGATGATTCTCTCAAGGCATGTGCCAAACAGATGAAAGTCAATTGCCTTCAAGGGACCGAGGTCCCTGATGGCAAGACAGTTCACATAGTTGAATCTCAACTAAGGAGAAACAGTACTATGTGCCGTTGAAGACGAAGGTGATAGGTGAATGCAGACCTACATACGTCTTCACAGCTGAATCGAGAGAAGTTAACTCTCAAGATTCTGAAAGTGGAAAAGTCCCACCAATGACACCAACCTGTGAAGACGGCTTAATCTCTGTTTTTTTACGGAGGACTGAAAACGCTAAACCGCTACTTCATTGCTGTTCGGTGAGAAGTCGGAGTTGCAATGAAAGAGGGATTGTGCTGCCTGAAGAACCGCTTCTCAGGGGCTGAATCAGGGAGGACATATATATACTTGGAAGTAGAGCTGGCAGGGCGGGGAACAGGCGATGTCTTCCGTTATACATCTACAATTCGGGTTGGACAATGAACAATTGCACACCTACGAATAAGATATATTTAGAAGACAAACTCAGATGTCTGAAGAAATCATTCTGCCGCTGCTATGCAGCGGTAGACTAGGCTACAGACTTCTGTTACCGTGCTGTAAACAGAAAGATGATAGCGAGTCTAGTGAGATATCCCTGTCTGAAAATTCTCGCAATGTCAAAGGCGATGCAGTAGAGATGGTCATCCACGTATGCGAGAATTCCAGCCAACCAGAGACCTAAGTCTGATTGCCAGGCAAAGATTCGGTTGGGGAGTCAATCATCGCAGAGGAGAGAGACAATATCCGACCATACTATCTCCTAGAGCCAGCTGGTACTGGGGTGCAGCAGGCAGGGCTGGCAGGCAGCCCATACACTGCTAGCTCTCACTCACTCGTCATCCTGAGTTGCCAGGTAATCCATTCCAAGAAGGAATGCGTTCGGGTAGAACCATCAAGCGCAAGAAAATACGCTAGAGAATTTTGCATTTAATTGAAACGAATTTCAGTGAATGCAAGTGCTGTGGTGGTGTTGTAACAATACCACAAGTATCTCAAAATCGAAACTGGTAACTCCTGGCAGGTTGCAGGGCAGTCCCGAGGTGCAGTTCAATTAAGAGAATACTATTCGTCTTGGTCACAACCCGTAGAGTTAACTACGGTATGTGCCTACACCTCGGACAAGTCAACTGATAACAGAAGCATGTCGTGAGGGCAATATACGTAGTATATTTGTAGGTTCCTGTACTTAGACCTCCATCCTAAATTCTCTTCCATTCGAGGAACAAGAATAAGGACTGGAAGCCGACACCCTTCATTCTCTAATGAAGAGAGTGAAGGAGAAGTTTTCCCGAAGGAAGACTTCTATGGTGAAAACAGGATACCGAAGACTAAGTTCAAGCCGAACTGGATGTTCCCACCCGTTCTTCTCTATCCCGGGGTTGGCCGCCTACTGAGGCGACGGACCGTCAGGTCAATCCAGGCTGAGCCCCTCCCGAGATATTCTTCCTTCAGCAGCAGTACCTCTCTTGAACGCTAGAAATTCCAGGAATTCGAGCATTCGGCGAGATTCCCGATTATCGTAGTAACAATTATCTGGGATTCTTGTCTCGCCCACTCTGGACCGTGGTTTCGCCCAAGTGTTTGTAGATCATAGAAGACCAGAACACTCGGAGAGTGCTAGAAACTCCAAAGAATTCTAAGCGGTTGGCGAAACCCACACCGAATTCGTCAGACGATCATCGGGTGGTGGTCCTCCCGATTCCCGTAGAAATCGAGGATAGGGAAAGATCCTTCCTCAACGACGGGGACTTACAGCTTGTAGGACCCGAAGGTCCCTCCAGGAACGCAGTCCCCGACATGGAATCCTACGGAGAACGCTCTGCAGGATCCCTCCCCTTCCCGTCGCAGCCATAGGGAGAGAGGGAATGGGGGAGGAAGATTGGATACTCGCTCGCCTTCCCAGCAGAACTAGCAGTCGAAGAAGTGAGTACGAGCAGCTATCACCATGCAGCGATGGCCGCTCAGTGTCTAGGAAAGCTACTGTCTGGAGAAATCGTTTTCCCGAGGAGGGTTATGAACTCGCACTGTAGGCTAAACGTCTGCCGCCACTGTTTGACAGGAGAGAGCCGTACCGTCCTCCGATGCATCCCAGTCCTCGTCGAGGTCGAAACCTCTCAAGAGGACCGAAGGGGGAGCCCACCCCGGTCTCTGCATGCGTGGTCCAGTGGGACTGTCACGTGAATGGCGGTGATGGTCACTCCGAGAGTCTGAGAAGCGTCATTTGTCCTCGCCAGCCCCCCACGATCTCCTCCAACCACTTGAGCAAGGATCTGTTGGTCCCAAGACCGAACCAGGCTCGTAACCGGACCGTAAGAAGTGCATTCATCACTGTCACTCCTGTTTTTCCTTGTTCCTCCCAGTGTAGCCTGAGGATGTTGAAGGGACAGGTGAGGGAGACCTGACGTTCCTACCCTGCTTACTAGCAGAACCAGTAGGCCGAGAGGACTGCAGGCGATCACCAACCCACGGTGGCGATCGAGCTGCAGGTCTGGACCAGCGGTCTTCTTGCTGAGAAACGCTGGACCAAGGAACGGAGCGTCGGTCTATTGCGTCAGGGGAGCTGCTACGAGAGCTCCTCCCCTGCCTACTAGCAGAACCGGTAGGCTGGGAGGAATGTAGGCAATCACCAACCCACGGTGATGATCGAGCTGCCGGTCAGGACCAGCGGTCTTCTTGCGGAGAAACGCTGGACCAAGGACGGAGCGTCAGTCTCTTCAGGAGAGCTGCTATGAGCGCTCCTCCCCTGCCTACCAGCAGAACTGGTAGGCTGGGAGGACTGCAGGCGATCACCAACCACGGTGACAGTCGAGCTGCAGGTCTGGACCAATGGTCTCCTTCCGGAGAAGGGCTGGACCGAGGACGGTAGCGTCGGTCTTGTGCATCAGGGGAGCTGCTACCAGTCGGAGCCATCTGGTCCCGGTGGGAGCGATGGTCGGGTGACTAGTAGTGTCCACTAACGCGGTGAGAGCGAGCACCGTCCTCTTGATGTGTCCAGGTGAAGCTGGAGCAAGTCCAGACGAGGCTGAACCAGGTCCAGGCAAGGGTGGACCTGGTGGCCAGGGGGTCGGGGGGCGTGGGGGGGGAAGCCTCTTCTCAGCCTTGCTACATGAACGATCAGGTGGGAACGTCACGTCAACCCTGGGAACCGGCAGATCGCCGTGAGAGCGATCGCTGGCCTGGCGGGAGTCGCCTGAGCGACTGCCACCAGTCTTTCGCTCCGAGCCTGGGTCCTGGTGGCGAGCAGGCTCGGCTGCCTGGACCCTGGCTGCACGGTCACCCGCGGGCGACCGTACACTCGGTACCTCTCGCAAACAAGCGGCCGAGACGGTCCCTGGCGCTGAGGCAGAACCTCTGGCGCCAGGAGAGGAGGTACCGGTGTTAGCCGGTACCCCTCTGGTCCCCGTCATCTTCTTCCTTGCGGAAGGAGAGACAGGCCCCATTCCCGAAGGAACAGGAGAACCAGCGGAAGCCCCAACTGTCCCACCGGAGTGGGACAGACCCTTAGAGGTCTCTGAGTGAGACTTCTTAGGGGGGGAGGAGGCTACCTTCTTCTACGGCTGGGGGGCCTCAGAAGTCGAAGGGGAAGAGGTGGCAAAAGACGACAGCGACACCACCTCCTTCTTCCTGGACTTGCTCTTCGCCAGTTTCCTCAGGACAACCGACAGGTACTCCATTCAGGATGGAGTTGGGGCAGTTGCCGAGGCAACACTGCCCAACTGCACCTGTCCGGAGGAACCTGTGGGAGTAGCAGTGGAGAGTACGCTTTCTCGAGGGCGGCTACGAAACTCTTACCTGGCAGGTGAAGTGTCTGCCACCCCCGAGGCGACCGTCGTCTGGGTGGGGATGAGCGTGCACCTGACAGGCGACAGCCGATACCGTCCTCCGACTCTTCCAAGTCCTTGTTGAGGCCGAAACCTCTCTGAAAGAAAAGGATTAATTAAAAGAGGGCTGGATGGCCTGCCTCTACCGGTCTCTGCATGCATGGACCCGCAGGAACGTCACGTCAACCCTTGGCACCGGACGATCGCTGCGAGAGCAATCACCGGTCTGGCAAGTCACCCGATTGACTCCTACCATCTTCCGCTCTGTGCCTGGGTCCTGACACAGTGAGCGTACTCAGCAGTCTGGACCCTGGCTGCACGTGTACACTCGGTAACACTCGCAAGCGGGCGGCCGAAATGGTTGCCGGTCCGGAGGTGGAACCTTCGGAACCGGGAGAGGAGATACCAGTGGTGGCCGGTACCTCCATGGTCCCCGTCTGCTTCCTCCCTGAGGAAGGAGAGAGAGGCTCTGTACCCGAAGGAACGGGAGGACCAGCGGAAGACCCACCTGTCTCACCGGAGCGAGACAGACCCTTAGAAGTCCCATGACGAGACTTCTTAGGGGGAGAGACCACCTTCTCTTTTACGGCAAAGCCTTAAAAGTTGAAGGGGAGGAGGCATGAAGATATGATGATCTCGAAGAGGAGGATGAAGACACTTGACTCCTCTTCCTCTTCGGTTCCTCTTTCTGCCAGATTTCTACCTTCAGGAGTAGATAAACCTCACAGGGCAGCGCAACAGCTTCGTCCAGTGACCTAACTCCTGGGTAGTAGTGGTAATGAATATGATTATCAGCAGGGGATCAGTACACACACTCGAGGATCGGTACGCAACATGCTACGAGTCATAGGTACAATTCCAAAGTTAGGATAACCAATACGAAGAGCATCCAACTAATACTGCTGAAAACACAATCACCACTAGTCTGTAAAATAAGGAAAACGAATATTAAAGTAATGAGGATACTCCTCACGCATCCAAGGGCACCACCCTCTGAAGTGAGAGGAGATCCCCAACATCAACACCGCACGCCCATCCTTCTACCTTCTTCCGATAATAAGTGAAAGGAAGAAGGAGAAGAGAAATTACCATAACAAAACACGGACAAACCTTTGAAGTTCCCTCGGTAATTCCCTAATTCCCGTTAAATACATGTCTCATCCTCACGATAAATACATATCTCGTCCTCATGCAGGTCTGAGCCAGTTTTAAAGGGCGAAAGAATGTAAACAATATGTTGGCATACCTAGCCGCCGACTCTTAACACAAGTAGAGGGGCAGTTACAAAGGCTATCACAAAAAGTGGGTTTGTATATTAATTGAAAAACCAAGGACAAACCTTTGTTTAGTATTAATATCAAACACCGTATATGCATAATTATTTAAATACCAAAAATAAACCAAAAGGATCCCACTGGGAAAAAAGATCAACGACCAGTCCAGCCGGAGCTCACAACACGTCTTCATCGGAAGACGGCCGAAAGCAAAGTGGAGTGTATCAGTGTTCCCACAAGTCCGCCATCACAAAATTTCCCTAGCGCGAGAGTAAAAATTCCCCAGATCAGACCCAAATTCCCCAAAATATATTTTCCAGGGAATTCATACTGCCAAGCACGAAGAGCATGACAGTTTTACAAAACAACACTACAGACCTTTGAATGTCTTTGAGACACACCCTGAGGCTATAATTATAAGATTATAGAGGTGGTTTTTCATTTCTCGGTATTTTGATCTCCTTCCTATTCCGCCCTGTCTATTTCTTCTCCCCAACCAATGAAGAATAACTTATTTTTCCTATTATTTTTTTTTTTTTTTTTACAAAGATTTAACGTTCTATGTATAGCCCATTTATAAATATTTAATATTTCCGTCTACACAAGAAAAATCATATAGCATTTACATATTAGTAACTGCAGGCAGGGGTAGGCTGTTTGTATAATGAACTGACGCTCTCTCAAGATCCCGTGCTGGCACAAGGCCACCTTGTTTACAACAACTCCCTCTTTCTTCTAAATGTTATTGTTATTTTTATTAACATATGTCTGTATCACTACTTAGTCAATAATATTGTGTAATTATTCCAGTTTAACTATTTGTCATTACTTATAGATGTACATTTATCATTCTTTTAAAATTAGATACTCAAAAGTAGTTAATTAATGCTAGAGATCTGATTGTATAAGATTTTTTTTTTATTTTCTCACTCGTCCAACTTACTCTATGTTATGCTATATTTCATATTTCCTTGCTTACCAATTTATTCTTTATCTATGGTGTTAAGAAACCAAGATATTTGTAGAAAGGGGAAACATACCGTGACCGCCAAAAGTGCTCCTTGGAGACAGTCTTAAGCTGCTTATCTGCGGATTTAAACGCACGTGGACATTAAACGGACATTTAAACGCCTCGACAGGACCCAAACAACCCCAACGAGAGCATTCTAGAAGAGGTATAATTTCTGTCCCTTTCTTATTCTCTTTGTTACTTAACGTATCAATTATTACTCATTTTAAGACTATTTTCATTAATTTTTTCCTTTTTTACTTCTTATTTGACATATGTATTGTTATTCCAAAATAGTGGTTCACTTACCTAGTTCATTTAGAAGTAATCATATGACATTGAATGTATACATAAAGAAAAAAGGGTAGTTGCAATAGGCTGGCTTTATCAAAAAAACAAAGAAAATGCTGAAAGTTCTCATTTACTAATAAATGTATGGATGTACACTCAAACTATTTAAGAAGATAATATCTCTCCTTAATAAGAAGATATCAAATAGAAAAATACATGTAATATTAAAAGGATTCTTTGGAATTATATTGCATGACTAAACATTGGAAAAAAGAAATAGCAGTATATACTAAACTATTAAGAAACTACTAAAGTATGAATATCATTTGTCATTCCAGCGTAAAACTGAAAATGGAAGATATCAAATAAACAAAGATATTAAGTAGAAAAATACATGTAATATTATAAAGGGTTCTTTGGAATTATATTGCATGACTAAAAATTGGAAAAAAGAAATAGCAGTATACTAAACTATTAAGAAACTACTAAAGTATGAATATCATTTAAGTCAAATGCGGTTTAAAACTGAAAATGGAAGATATCAAATAAACAAAAACCAGTCTCTATTCCTACAATACTGTATACAAATAAATACAAGAAAACATCTTTCTACAATGAGAATACAACACAGTATATCAAACAAATAATTCTTTGGAATTATATTGCATGGCTGAAAATTGAAAGAAAAATAGCATTATACTCATCATACTACTATTAACTAAAACGCAGCACAAAACTAAAAATAAAAGATATCAAATAGACAAAAAAGAATTTATATTCCTGCAATACATACATTGCATATACATACTCTATATATGATTATTATTATATACATTTTCTAAAGAAAAAATTTATTAGATATTTCAGTTAATTTTTCAGTTGTTTTTTAATGATCTGATGAGCTTCTTCATCAGTAGCATTTGAAACTAGTACAGACTTTACTAATTTTAACAAACTGGGATGATTATGCAAGTTTAATTCATGAGATGAACACTTACTTGCTGCCATCCCCTCCTTTGCATGGAGCAATCCTAATAGACTCTCTCTTTTGAGGCGGTTTCTATTCAGTTTTAAGGTACTGAACAACCTTTCTACAGGAACATTAGCAAAGGGGGGAGAGAGCATACCTCCAACAACTTTACGAAGGTTCCCATACTTGAGATCACCTTGATAAGTTGTTTGGTCTAAACGTTCTTTCCAGAATTCAACATCTGATTGTTAAGCAATGGGGTAAGGACTCCTCTAGGGCTTGCTGCCTCCATTCACTATCAACACTTTGCAAATCAGCTACATCCTTCAAAAAACTAAAGGATTCATAGAGACCTCCCAGAGATGCAGGCTGACACTTAGAGGCATTTGAAGGAAGCAAAAACTCCAAATGATCATACCTAGGATGCATCACTTCAGAAAACCTCACCCTGATTTGCTCGACCAGTTCGATCAGAAAATTCAGACAAGTCATACGAACCTGCTTTACCCCTTCTGGGTTATCTTTCCAGCATTCAGAAAGGGTTGCAGTGGCTGCTACACCTACATAAACATCAGTGATATTTAGTCTGATTTTAGGGTCATTAATATCAATAATAAACGGATTGCCTTGCTTAACAATATCCATTCTCAAGAAGTCTACCATTACTTGCCTCAAAAGTTTTATTACTTCTGCTCTAAGCATATGAAGCAATGGAGCTGAACTCTGAAACAGAATATTAAAAGAATTGACTTTAGCAAGCTGGAAACTAATAAACTCTAGTTGAGCTTTATGATACGGATTATTCAAAACAGATAGGATGTTTTTTAAGGTGTTTGAAGGATCTGTATTATCAAGAACCTTTTCAGAGAAATACAGCTGAAGAGCAGGCCACTGCTCCAGCACTCGGTTCACAGTTTTTTCCATTGAAAGCCATCGAGTCTGTGACAGACTCAATAGGTTATGTACGTGAACATCACAGAATTTCTGAAACTCCTCAAACTGATGCTTTCTATTGCTAGACCTACTAAAATGTGCATAAACATTTCGCAACATATCTTCCAGAGACACAGACATTTTCACACAAGCATAAGAAGTACAAAGATGTATCAGATGGCAGCAACATTTTATTGCAACAACATGAGGAACTTCCTTCTTTAACATAGCTACTACACTCCCTTTATCACCAAACATAACGTTAGTGGTATCTGAGGCATAACCAATTAGATTGTTTAACGGAATATTTTTTTCACTTAATGAGTTCTTGATAGCCTCATAGAGATCAGCAGCAGTACTGCTACTAACTGGTATTAGATAAAAAAAACTGACTAATGTGACGCATCTGCCCTAAATCAAAATATACCACGACCAGCCCTAATTGTTTTTTGTTGTCTCATCTGGAATTATGCTAAACTTTGTCGAACGTAATTTTTCTATCAAATCTTTTGCAAAATATACACCTAATCCCTGCCTTACAATATTACTGCACTTAGTTTCACAGAGTCTTAGATTTTTCAGAGCAGCGTTCTCTGCTGTATTCTTGGGAGCACTTGACTGCAACAAGTTTACTAAAGGTTTAGCTAAAGTAAACGGAAGGTTGTGTTCCGCAATGAAAGCTGCTATATGCACTTCTGTGCTTTCTTTATAAACACATTGTTTCGTCTGATTAAAGAATGACTCTTTTACGGATGGGGTTTCCTGTTTACTTTTCATATTTGCTAGGTGAACTTGGCTGCAACTATGTGTGAGTAAAGAGGAACGATGACAAGGAACTTTTTTGTTACACACTGAACAATCTGCATCGCTTGCATAATCTTTAGGAGCAACAGGCCATCCCTTGAATTCTTTTTGGTTGAGGCACTCATGTCGAAATTTTTGTTTATAGGAGCCTCTCGGCTTCTTTGGAACTGGCTCCTCTTTATCCGTATGTGGCGAAACTACACGGTTTTTTTTTCCATCTTAAAGTGTAGTATCTGCTGTCTAACCTAGAAATACAATAGCTTTGGTTAATATCTATTCCTGTTAAATAACAGGCAATCCTAAAATAACAAAAGTTAATGTTCTTCTAATATTAAGTATAATAAGAAAAGTTAGAGAAACTAAGTATTTAGAAAGTTAGAGAAACTAAGTATTTAGAAAGTTAGAGAAACTGCCTATATTCTAAGCTAGGCCTATCCAATTTTTAGGCTTGAGAGAGTTATTGAATTTCCCCTTCGGGTAACTGGGCCTTTGCTAAGTTGGACAGCATAGAGCTATGTTGATTTAGGCCCAGGCTTATCTCATCCATAAAAAAATAACTAAATTCTAAATAATTTATAACATACCTTCTACAGTTGTTTAAATGGTCCCGCCTCTAAATGGTTGAAGGGAACGCAAAGGTCACACGGCGGACGTTTCGTTTTCGTCTCACTCTCTCGGTGAACACACTACTTGACTACTTCTCAGTCTCACACGTGCATGGGTTATGATTATTATTGTTTTTTCCTAGGTCAAGGCGGCCGCGACTGGGAAGTGGGGGGAAAAAGGGGGGGGGGGGGGGGGGGGGGGTTCTTGTGTGGAGCAAACACTCTCCCTCCCAACCACCCCCACAACCGTATGTCTCCCAAAACAAAGGCTACAAGGGGAGAGGCCATAGTTTTGTTTTGGTCGGCTGGCGGTTTTTTTTTTTTTTTTTTTTTTTTTTTTTTAATGTTCCTAAGATTTCACTGAAAACCTATTGAAATTCCCCAGATTTCCCCAAATTTATCGAATTCCCCAGATTTTCCCAAAATAACATTCAAAATTCCCAATCTGGGGACAAATTCCCCAAAAGTGGGATCACTGACTTACATCCGGGCAGGTTAGCCTGCCCCACCGTAGTTACTGCCTAACCACCTTGTTCAAGATTCAACGGCCGTAATTCCAGCTACGCCGTAAGTACATTCCTATTGTTAAAAGGACCGAGGGTTTGTATTACATATCGGAACAAACAATCAGATCAAAGCAAAAACAGACTAACAATAATTAATACTTTGACTCCTACAACTAGAAACTCTTTATATTTAAGATGCATTATTGTATTACTTTACTTCAGGAGTTCAAAATCTCTTTAATATGCTTACTAAAATCATACTAAAATCTGTAAAACATTGACTATTAATGCGACATTTACCGTCTTGTCTTATGTTTTAACATGACATTCTATCATTTCCAAGGTGCTCACAGAAGCAGCCATGGTACTTATGTAAAAATTTACCCTGCCCTCTGGCTTCGTATTCTTTTCTTAATAATTATGAACTTAAGTAACAGACTAATTCTTGAGGTTAAATTGCTGTAAGCATTTGCAGGTCGTCTAAAATTATTCGTACAAGTTTCTCTCTAAATTTGGCTGTGGCCCTTATCCCCTCTAATACATTCTAAAATGAGTAGAATTTTATATTGTAAACGGTAAATTATACCATAAAAAACATTTAACTAACAGTCATTGATCAAATATATTTCCTGTTACCTTAAAGTACTGAACTTGACTGCAATGCATACACCTAACCCTGTTTTGATATAATTTTTTAAAATGTTCATATATCTGAGTCACCCGAATTTCAATAACACTTATCCTCCTGATTTGTCCCATTCAAAATCAAGCTTGATGACTAGAGGATTTGACATGTTTAGAGAAAAATACCAAATATTTTCAAATTGGCGACTAACTTGTTGCACAGCGACAAGTAATCTTACAGTACAATAACAGCCTATTGTGATTAAACAATATATATATTGTTTAATCACAATATATATATTGTGATTAAACAGTGCTGTACATACGTTTTCATATTGTAAACATCTGACAGTACAAATGCAATATACTTTAACAGTACTGTATAGATTTCATAAGGTATGAGGGCTAAGTTTGACCAAGACACCTACCACACTTTATCTTCAAGGGTAGGCCACTGGTTGCTTGGGTTAATTCCTAAGGAATAAATCTGACTGTAAGCCACACAACTCTCATCCATTCATATACAATATTATGAACTCCATTAAGAGACCAAGACTTAATGAAGGCATCAATAGTTGCCTGAAGCAGTTGAATGTCGAAAAATCCTCATTGTTTTTACTAAGTCAAGAGAAATTTCATTATGTATACACTGGAGAACTTAAATCCTGCAATTAAAATATGAAAATTTTAAGTACTGCTCTGATGGTTCATGTTTAAACCAGGAGCTTGACAATTACGATATAATGGGTTGTTATAGTGCAACTAACCTATCTACATTTTACAAGAAAACTAAGTGTTGCACAGGTAATGTGGCCTAGAAAATAACACAAAAGTACTTACACTACTATCAGATTACCAAGCAAATAACGTAGCTTCTATGTTGCATCCAATCTTGGTCACTGTTCCTTAGGCAGCTGTCATTGATCAAGCTGAATGCAAAACTCTGAAAGATGAGATAAAAAGACATTACTAATGGTTTCTGCTCAACTTTTCTTCAAGATGACAAATAAATCATATTACATACGTACTTTAACCAGGTTAATGTCTAACCCCAAATCCCACAAGTAATAAAGTACTGGATTCAGTTGCATATGTTCAGACATCTGGCTGCAAATTGTAGGGTGTACTATCCCTAACATATATAGTGCGGTTTTTTCAAGACAGCACTCGATTCCTGTTTGCAAACTCCCAAAACTTGATTAAACCCGTACTCAGAATTTTGAACCTGAACTACACTTAAACATGTCCTCATCCTGTATGAGAATGACCCGATAATGATTCGAGGAGCACAGAAAATTTCTGAACCACAGGTAAAAGCAATGATAATTGCAATTCAGGCAATAAGGTTTTATGCTTGGCCAGTGGGGTATAATTGAATGTCCCTTATGGGACTATGGCCAGATGTGTCCGTGTGTGCAATTATTAAGGATTTATAGTGTCACTTAAGCCCTGAGATAATGGGCTGCTACTTTTCCTCCAGTCCATCAGATCTTTTACCACTTAGTTGTCTATCTTCTTTCAGTCTCTCTTCTGCCATTTTCATCATTAATTGGAAATAAGTCGTGAACTAATCCTCAGACTACAAAAATGGGCAAGGAAGCTGGTTAGACCACTGCAGAAGAGTAATACATAAAATAAAAATCTACAATAAAGAAATGATCAATGTACGTATTGGCTTTTGCTGAACTTCAAACCAACATGGCATAATACTGATTGAAGATTCACTTGAACTTGCTGGATACGTCAAGATAAACCTAGGTTACTATGCTAAAAATGATACACAAGGTACACTCTTCAGCAATCCCCAAAATAAAGTAACCACATCTTATCTTACACATTTGACTCAACTAAGTTAAACCAGCTTGAAGTATCCTAACTAGCAGTTTTTTGTCTTTGTGTATATTTTGTCTCATTACAGCACTTTACCACACTCAGATCAAAGCAAAAACGAGCTAACAATAATACTTTGGCTCTTAAGGGTAGGAAAACAAGAACTACGTCGAGGTTTTGTTCCTACGTCTCGACGTAAGTCGAAAAATGACGTAACATGAGACATCATCGAAAATTGTGAGAAAACCTTTAGGTGTATTGAAAACGACTTAACCTGCATTTTGATTTTGATAATTTTAAAAATCCAAATTTTGACCATTCTGCCGTTTTGGAGCCATATAAAAGTTCCAGTGTTCTGTCAGACTGGCAATTTAAACCCGGAACACGGACTGTTACCAAGGAAATAACTTTTGATGAATATATTTGAAGAGCAACATAATCTCAAAACGATGTAAGCTGAGTCTGACGTAACCTGGGGACTGCCTGTACAGGCATATCCCAAGGATATATTTATATTACTCTTGATATTACTTTACTTCAGCAAGGCAATGTAAATATGATTACTGAAATCATACTCAAATCTGTAAAAAATGTACTATTAATGCAATGTTTACCGTCTTGCTTTAAGTTTAAATGTAACTTTTAACATCTCCAAGGGCTGGTACTAAACCTAGTGCTCACAGGAGCAGCCATGGTACTCGAGTAAAAATTTACCTCTCATGCTTCAAATCCTTTCATATTTATGCAACTTTAGTAACAGACTTCCCCAACTACATCAGTATACCATAAACTAAACTGTAGGTTTTATAGCAACTCTAGTTATGCCAATCTGCAATGATGTATGTTATCTCTTATGAACTTTCCAATTTTTTTAACATTGATTTATCTAAA
This sequence comes from Macrobrachium nipponense, assembly GCF_015104395.2. Lineage (NCBI taxonomy): Eukaryota > Metazoa > Arthropoda > Malacostraca > Decapoda > Palaemonidae > Macrobrachium > Macrobrachium nipponense. The sequence goes on along the minus strand of NC_061096.1, from coordinate 46,370,084 downwards.
TCTGAAACAGCACAACCCCTCCCAACCCTTAACTGGAAATAACTTTTTATCTTGCTGATATAGTATACTGAGGTACAAAATTATATACCTCGACAATACAAACTACAAGAGATTAAAATTCTTAACACAATAATAAATGTGCTAAGGTGACCTCCACAAAATGCACTTCTGAAATGCACAAGCTGTGAGGTTTCTGATGTGGAATTGTTGTGTCACTGGGAGGTTTGGGTCATTATGGTCATAAATCATCTAGGCAGTAAGCAACCTTATGCGCAAAAGGAGCATTGTGGTTAGTACCAGCCCCTTGGGGATGTGAGTAAAACAAAATGATGATAAATACCATAAACAAAGTTTTACATTCTTAATAAGGCCGTAAGACGTTTTGGCCATTTACCAGATTGGATGTTACGGCCTAAATGATTTATGGCTGAAACGACCAGGAACCCCACTTGGAGAGACACCAAACAATTACACATTAACAATCTACAACCACCTACAACTGAACATAGCATCAGTCAAGTGTTCAAAGTGAACGAAAGGCTAGGAACTAAAGAAGTGAATAAGTGTAACCTTATTGTAAAGTTTTGCGAACACTTAATATTTCTCCCACTGAGAGGGAATTGCAGGCAACTTTGCTTTGATAAAGAAACCTGCACAGTTTGCAAGTCTGTTTCTACAGACTTCTGTTTAGTTTGGTAAACTAGTATGTGAAATATAACCATCATTTATTTTTATTATGGCTAAAAACAGAGCATGGGTATATTCAGCAGAGGCTAACAAACACAAAATTAACCTTTTTAACAGCACAGTTTGGTATACAATACTACCCTAATGACTGGTAATGCAACCTAAACCCTTGATTCCAGTTTTCTCAATTCAAACTTGACGTGTGTAACAAGCTTCTAGCAACTGCAATTCATTCCAAATGCAGTGAGAGCATGATATGAACTCACTGGTTTAATTAATGATCATCAATGAAATCAGATAATACAAAACGTGGCTTTAAAGACAAAAATGGCACCCTCATAGGCAACTGTGTGTTAAACAACAATCTACTCCATTAGCCTCGCTTAAATCTTGAAACTTGACTCACACACCATAGTTATGATAAGACACATGGCAGGTCAGACTGAAGACCGTCTAGCAATATTAGTAACTTATGGTGTAATTTGAAGGTTCAAATTCTTGCAAAATGTTAGTGCATTGAAAACCATTCCTTCTCATTAAAGTTATATGAACCCCGCTGGAAAAGTTGTTGAAAGTGATATGATGAATTGAAATAAAAAAAATTACAGAAGTAACCACAGGCCTTTTTGTAACAGCCTAAGAGGTAATCCCTTCCTCTATCAAATCCTAACAACTTTTAAATATAATTTTAACTTATATATTGTATCTAGGGTCTCTGCCTCGGAACCTTAGGTCATATACTGACAACACGATAGGCAAATCAACGATGGCCGATACCCTTTCATAGGCTATATTTTCAATTCATCCACGAAATCTGTACATTTAGTTTCACTGACTTCATAACAAACAAAGACACTTTCTGTAACATATCGAAAGCTGGCTACACAACATGAAGCCTTGTTATATGGCAAACCAACTTACACTTGGAATAGGCTAAGCATAGGCTATCTTGCTGCCAGTTAAGTGTAAAAATTACACATTCCTTTTAGACATACTCACATCTCTCAATGAAACAAAACTGAATTGCCATTGGAATTTAATCAATGTGCATATAAATAAATTTATCAGTTACCTGGAAGAGCCTTATGTTTCCCAAAATATGGCACAGCTATGTGGAGGCCATTCTTACTCAATGAAGGATGCTAAAACAGAGTGAGTGTGGAGTCGGACTGTGGAGCCAGAGCCCAGTACCCGGCAGTCTGACTTTGACAGGGATACCAGACGGTTAGCTCCAAAATTCCCAAAAAACTTAGGGAAAAGTTTGACCAGAACTTCCTAAGTTATCCATATCAGTAAGTTTCTCCGTAATCGATGACGAAGTTATATAAACATTTTGATATAAATTTGATTAAATGTTCTTTGGCATATTGTTAAAACGGCGATAGATATAACAAATTCACCAAAATTCCCCATTTCTCCATCAACTATCTGAATTCCCCTAACTGGAGAATTTTCCGTATGCCTGGCAACGCTAGCAGGGTATTACATGTAATTCCAATAATATTCTGTCAGAGATGATGGAATATTTGGCTTAAATTTCTTTAATTAAAATTTATATGAACTGTTCTCTTCCTCATGAAACAAAATAATACTGTAAATCTTCTGGCACAGGAAGTTTTTGAAATTACGAAATTAGACCATGATTTGAGTGGGAACGCGTTTAAGAAAATTCTCCAAAGTCTTCAGAAAAGAAACATTTTGAAGACACCCGCTGGGAGATTTAAGAAATAAGAAATGAAGGATTAGTTGGCGAACTTGAACAAATTTATCTAATATATTATACCATATTAAATGTTGCAGTGACTTTGATTAAAAAAAAAAAGACGATTAAAACTGACATTTTATACTAATAAAGTATGGTAAACTATTTATTGGGAGATTTAACTCATCTTCAACCAAAGTTTTAAGATTAAAATTCAGGGCGTCATATTTTAGTGCAACAGAGAGAGAGAGAGAGAGAGAGAGAGAGAGAGAGAGAGAGAGAGAGAGAGAGAGAGAGAGAGAGAGAATTATTTGTAATTACCGTAAAAATTGTAACCATTGTTGTTTATAGAAAATGGATACCGCTAATTAGCCAGATATTAGCAATATCACTGGAGGTGATTCGACGATAATTGCAAAGTGCATTTCATTTGCCATTTTTTGAACCATTGAGAAAAAACATAGTTATATAATGCTAATTGGTATTGCTTAGGTTTTACGTATTTCATTATAGTTAAAAAAGACTAGCCCTACAGTAAGGACAAAAACTTGGCATTACTGGGTACATTAATTTTGGCAAATCGAACTTTTTCTTTTAAGAAAACGTGTAGTATTTTGCTATTTTTGCCTAACCTCTGGCGAAGAGATGCCATTCTCCTAGATATCTTCAAAAGAATATTGTAGGACCTCTCGGCATAATAAAATCAAAGGTAATTATGATGAAAGTAAACGATTCATCTATATAAAAGAATGGATAAGGATTTTTTGAGATGGCCTGTTCATGTGGTGAGAATGGAATGTGACAGAATGATGAAGAGGAGAGTAGCCTATAAGTCGTAAGAGATAGGACAAAGGAGGAGGAAGGCTTAGGCCTAGGTAGGTGGAATGATAAGGTACTGGAAAGGAGGCAACCTTAAATCCAAGAAATCCCCGAGCGCTTACGAGACAGGTGAATTGTGTAACATATATTGAGAGAGAGAGAGAGAGAGAGAGAGTAGGCCGGTCAATAGAGGGTCGAACCCTAAACTAATTACTATAAAGCTGGAATCAATTTTAAAGTGTTCTTTCATATGTACATATTTCCAGAAAAAAAAACCCACCGGCCAACTCCTTGAGCGTTTTACAAAATTTGATCCTGAAGTTAACATCTTTATACGTAAAAAGCTGCTCGAAATGCAAAGATTTTGATTGAATGGCAACTTCAGCATTGCTTATTTTTTTAGATATAACTAAGTTCATTTTCAATTAAAGGACTTTTTTAGACCAAAAGATTAAAAAAATTCCATTAGATTTTGCAATTTATGGGTCTATTTTTCTTGTAGGGGCCCTAAAATATATAATATAATATAATATAACAAATATCTTATTTTTTTAAGGATTAGATGGTCTTTTTGCGTTACGTGATAGTATAGAGTTAATCTTATATTACCCCTATATAATGATATTGAAACTGCAAAGGCCTCGGGTAATCATATATTACACCAGGGAATGACAATGTCGAATTTTAAAATGTTTCTTAAGAGGACAGCAATTTCCATCTTGAAGCTTTTGGTGTTATTCAGCATATATACATATATATATATATATATATATATATATATATATTATATATATATATATATATATATATATATATATATATATCCCAGAATTGCGAGATGGAGTTGTTTGCCTAAAATATGACTGACCAATATAAATTCAGTAAACCAACTTTTGTTTGGAGCATCATACAGATTTTTCTTTTTCGACATTTTCCATACAAATGTTATAGATACCTTTTTTTCCAGGTATGATGTGCATAATTTGTAAGAAGTCATTTGTTCCTATTGTTCAAGTAAAGAAAAAGGACTACTTAGTCTTAATGAATATAGCCAACAGAGAAATGAAGAGACAATCTACCAGAAACTGCTCACCAGTAAAAATGAAGGGCTTGAAGTTTTGATTCACGAACACTGTAGGAAACGGTTCAACAATAAACGTAGAATTTCAATCAGAAAAGGCTCAAAGAAGAAAGACAAGATCAATAAATTTGTTTTACTGGAAAATTAACTGTTTTTTATGTAATTCAACCATCAAGATAGATAAAAAGAATCCATCGAGACGGGATTGGCATCTTGTTTCGACAATTCAGCTTCGCGAGAAAATCTTGGAAGCTTGCAAATTTAGACTTGAAACTGACGAGCATGATGAATGGGCTTTAGAAGTGCATGCCAGAGCACTTGATTGCATTGATTTTATTGCTGCAGAAGCTCGATATCATAGAAATTGTCGGCTTCTATTTGAAACGATTCAAAATCTCTTTCCTGATAAGCAAAAATGTTTAAGAGTTCGGCGAAGTAATGAAGGAATGAAGAACAGTTTTAACAAAGCTTGTGATTGGTGTTAGAAGCTGAAACTTCCATCCACTCAATACCAGAGTTCAGAGAAAAGGTTACAGAATTTTCAGATAATGATGAAGCATATGATTCTAGGTATCTAGAAAAGACTATTGAAAAACCATTATGGACTACCTGGAAGAGAAGAAACACTAATATATTTCTTTGATATGGCCAGCTTCATTATAAATAAGAAATTCAGAGAGAGAGAAGATGACATACAAGAGGAAAGTAGAAGGATCATTGAAGCTGCTGCAAACTTAATCAGAGCAGAAGTTCGGGAAAAACAGTATGACTCATCATCATATCCAACTACAGAAGAAATAACTAGTCCATGGATTCCTGATAGCCTTAGAATTTTTATGGCTAGCTTTACCAAGTCCACACTTAAGCAAGAATGTATAGGACAATGTATTGTCAAGTTAGCTTCTCGTATGATAATACCACCTATCTTATTTGCCCTGGGTGTTGAGGTGGATCACATTTATGGATCAAAGTGGCTCAATGATGAATTGTTCAAGGTAGGATTTTCTGTTTCCTATTGTGAAGTCACTCGTTTCAAGCAAGCTTCTCTTACCTCAAAATCGTTGAATGATATCATCAAGCAAACATCAACAGAAAAAAGCTTCACACAATTCATCGCAGACAACCTTGACCACCATATTGCTACTTTAGATGGCCGAGGACGCTTTCATGGCGTGGGCATCATTTCTTCAACAGTCGGGAGTCGTCAGAGTGTAACCAAGGAGATACGAATTAAAAGGGCTGATGAGTTACTGAGGGTAACGGAATTAATACTCAAGGCAACAGATGTCCATATTGCCATGTTCCCACAGAGCAGAAAATTCGACAGCATTTTGTTCAAACCTTCGATAGAACTTTTATACCCTTATGTTTTACCTGAAACACTGAATGCAGAAATGTTGTGGCATGCTGCAAGTTTAAATTCAACAAAAGATAACCATAGACCTAACTGGTCTGGTTATACGCAAAACCTGATTCAAGAAGGGAATCAAGAAAAGGCAACAATAACATTGCTGTCCATTATTAATTTGAATCCGACAAACTACACATGCATCTACTCTACTCTGCTTTTTGTGATTGCTCAGTGTAAAACACTCAATGTTACAACACCATCTATAACATTTGATCAGCCATTGTGGCTTAAGGCAATTGAAATTGCAATAGAGAAGTCCTTGAATATTGTGATACATTTTGGAGGTTTCCACACATTGATGTCTTTTGTTGGCAGCCATGGCTCCTCGATGGGATAGCTCTGGCATTGAAACTGTGCTGCAAAATAAGTGTTCCAAAGTAATGAAGTACTAAAAGATATATCTCCAGTTTATTAACCCTGAGATGGAAAACTATTGACAATAATTTTATGTAATGCTTTTCCATAGTTTTGTTGGTGTAACAAAGGCATACCCACCTTTTAATGAATTCCATTATCCTTTATAATGAGGATTTTAACCGGTTTCATTCACACTGTATCTCATATGAATTCAGCTTAATGGGGGGTGACTTTAGGAGCACATTGTGAAAAATGCTCAAGGACTTAGCTGGTGTGGTTTTTTTCTGATAAAATATAAGTATTAAAGAATACTTTAAAACCATTTCCAGCTTTATAGTATTTATTTTCGGGTTGGCCCCTTTTTAAGCCTGAATTGATCGGCCTATAGAGAGAGAGAGAGAGAGAGAGAGAGAGAGAGAGAGAGAGAGAGAGAACACAGCCATATGAACGTAACGCCAAGTCCGCGCGCCTTGTTTCCGCAAGCTATCACGTCAGCGAGTTTCTTTTTTCTCTCTTTTTTTTTTCATGAACGTGTGAACGTGACGTCCGTATCTCGCCCAGATCATCTCGAGTTACTGCGAGAATCTCCTCCCTTATCTGTTGACACTATCAGGATTCCCTGGAATTGTTTTATCAATCGGGGAAGGCGTTGGGTTTCTCCCCGATAACATCTCAACTCGGCCTAGGGAAATCGGGTTCGGAGTGGAAGCCAGCCGGCTCCTTCTGAAGTCTTCGCTTATAGTTTCTGAACTGGACCGGATCAGTACAAGTACCGCCGGCGTAGATGACGGGCGGAAGGAGTTTGGGAGGTCTGTGTCTTACGTGACATGTCGAGAGAGAGAGAGACGCCGGCGTAGATGACGGGCGGAAGGAGTTTGGGAGGTCTATACGTGACATGTCGAGAGAGAGAGAGAGAGAGAGAGAGAGAGAGAGACTCGGTAATGCGTTCATTTGAGCGTTTATTGTTCAACTTCCTTTCATGAATCTGGTAGTCGCCAAGAGGACTAAGCCCCTTAGAATCGGCTGGTCTCCCAGAAGGGCTAAACCACTCTAGTTCTGCTAGTCTATAAGGAGCTCTACCGCTCTAGAGTCTACTTGTCTCCCATTAGAGTCTACTTTTATTAGACTTTACTAGTCTCACTTAAGACCAAATACTTCTAGAGTATTAGTCTCACTAGGGGCCAAACCACTCTAAAGTCTGCTAGTCTCACAAGGGGCTATACCGCTCTAAAACCTCCTAGAGAGCCTACTTTGGAGCCTACTATTAGTCTCACTTAGGGCCAAACCTTTCTAAAGACTGTTAGTCTTACAAGAGGCTAAACCAATCCAGAGTCTGGTAGTCGCCTAAGGGGATAAACCACTCTAGAGTCTGCTAGTCTCCCAGATTCTCATGCAGAAAAGGGGAAAGTATTTTTTATGCATGCATAAAAAAGCTTAAAGTTAAATAAATGAGATGAGTAAATGAATTTTTCATTTTCATTTATATATACATGAATCACAATCGTTGGCAGATATGTATTAAATTCAAAGTGACTGATAGGATGAATTTTCCCTCGTCCTATTTTGTAGATAAATAGTCATACTTTTCCTTTATTGTTTAGTCTTTTAGCTGCATCAAGCAAAACACTACAAAGAATTTGCCATCCCAGAAATGTATAAATATAAAACACTATATTTGCTATATATATTCATATTTAAATATATGCAATTTACATAATTTGAATATGAGGATGGTCTAGACAACCAACCTTTTTGCCACAATATTTTGGACGTCAATAATTTTGAATCAATTACTTGCATCAATATCAGGCTACATAGGAAGCTACCGATAGGTATCCCAGAGGATGAAAATTTTTACCAAATAAAGAGAAAAATCCAGGGAATATCAAACATGGATATCACAGTCCGTAGAGTTATTTGCGTATACCATCCATAATACTTTTACTATTTGCTTGATTCTAGGATATTTCCATATCAAGTTTCTTTGCAACATAACGAAGCTCTGTTATGTAAATTGCTACTTACAAATAATGTTGTAACTGTATGATGCAATGGAAGAGCATCGGGAACAAAAATAAGCGTTCACTCATCATTTAGAAATAAATAAATTTTGATAAATTTTATGGTCTTAATACTTATGTAGCAATATGATTTTTTTCACTTATATTAGTTTTTTGCTCCCTGACCCATTCAGCTGAACCAGTCACTTACGTTATTTGGAACCAAGTGATTGGTTCCTTTTTAGAAAATGGTTGCTTAAAAAAAATCAACGGAAACAAAATATTTTCTATTCACTGTCTCTTCTCTCTACCTGGGTCATTTAGTAATTAGCCCGATGCCAGGTAAAACACTATTTTCGTTACTATTGATTGGTTCATATATATTAATGTCTCGGCCACATAGAATAATGGATTTTATTAATATAAAGATTACGTAAACAAAATTTCTGGTTACAAAATCATAACACAGACTCATGGACACCAATGTTCGTAAAACTGATCAATTTCGCATCGTAATATTATACATAATATCTTCACAGTTGTTCAGAGTGACGGGGCAAAGGTTGACATCGAGGTAAGGTTAAGCCACGCCCCGTTCTTCCTTTCGACCAATCACGTCACGCCTCTGAAAATGATGCCAGAGAGGTCCCGTGAATGTTGGAATTCTGTCTTTACTCACCTGTTTGTCATGTGGTAGTAGTTTTTTTTTCGTGTTTTTGTTTTACTTTATTGATTAAAATTAATCGAAATTTTGTATTTTAGTTTGTGAAATATGGCAGGAAAACTCGAAACATTTCAAAAGATGGAGGACGATGGCAAAATCAGCCCGTACATTCGCCCGTCACATTTCACCTTTCATTCTGCGCTGGCTGGACTGGTCAGAGAACCAGTCATGTCCAGGCTTACAAACCCTTTAGAGAAGCGAGGCATGAATGAATGCAAGGAAGCCCAGGTACGCAGACGAGGTCCTCCGTAGGGCACCAGGTGGAGAGAGAGAGAGAGAGAGAGAGAGAGAGAGACAGAGAGAGAGAGAGAGAGTCAGAAGGGTTATGTTATTATTGTGTCGTTGGCTGAGGATTTTTTTTTTTTTTGTAGATGTTCCTCTTTACTTTGTAAATAGAGTAATACGGTTCCAATATTTTCTCTTTTAACATTGATGCAAGATAATATAGGCCTTCCCGTAGACCTGTTTCTCGATAATGGATAAAATTAAATGTCTAATTTATAATAATTTCAAGATATACAACTCTGAAACAAAAACCTCTTACTTTTAATACGAAAATAATAAACAGCGTAAAATTACTGTACGAAGTAATCGCTAAAATGTCAAGACTGACAAATTTGATGGAAAAACGGTCTCCGTTCCACATAAATATTGTCCATTTACTAATTACACTCCACTCCTAATGGAGTGAGTGATGTTCACTCCTCGTGGAGTGACGAGACGACTGAAAGGGAAGGTGCACCCTCCCCACCCCCACAAAACAACTCGCCCCTTTAATGAATATTGAGGTACCTTTGAAGACAAGGGATTGGCGGATGGTGGTGGGGTGGTGTTGGGGAATTTAGGCCCCCCACCCCTCCACCGAACCCGAAACAATTCACCCCTTCATTGAATATTGAGGTCCTTCGGGGATGATGGGGGTCAGGGGCAGAGGGTGGCCTGCCCCCAAAATCTTCAAAGACGGGGGAAATGGAAAGCCCTTTGCCCCAATTAGGCTCGACGTGGAAGGCACTTTGGCTTCCAGGATTAATTATACAGGGGTCTATTCTCCTGTGGGTTTCCGCCGTCAGATCAAGGAGGACATTATAATTCAACATTTGATTCAACATCTGTGTCAACATTAATATTTATTCAACGTTTTATTTAGGTGGGTTCTATGTTGAGTATTCTTATTCGTATTTTAATTTTCTGAAATTTTTTTGTAGATTATCCTTACCCCAATGTGAAATTATTCATGAATAATTTATCTTATCCTCTGTCTGTCTGTCTGTCTGTCTGTCTGTCTGTCTGTCTGTCTGTCTGTCTGTATATATATATATATATATATATATATATATATATATATATATATATATATATATGTACACACACACACACACACACACATATATATATATATATATATATATATATATATATATATATATATTATATATATATATATTTGTGTGTGTGTGTGTTATGTGCACGTATATGTGTTATGTCCATGTATGCACGTATGCACGTAATTTTGTACTGAAATTCGCATTATTAATTCTTATTAGGTGCAAACTCTTAGGAGTAGATTTGAAAGGGAAATAAATATTAATATCAACAAAACTGTCAAATTTTGGATTCCTTGTATATTTTGTTGAATCAATAAAATCTTTTTCCTAAATTGGAATGAAAATATACAAAGAGTTAAATAAAGTAATATCTGGGAAGTGAAAGGTTACAGAACTTTTTCATAGGGTTGATATAAGATCAGAGACCACAGGGATGATAAAAGAAAATCCATATGAGTTTTGTTATACTGACAAACTGGAAC
>NC_061096.1:46349496-46354496 GCF_015104395.2 Macrobrachium nipponense | reverse complement strand
TCTGTGCTTCTGGTCCGCCCTGCGCCCTGCGCCCCGCTGCCTCTCTCTCTCTCCCTCTCTCTTTCTCTCACTCTTTCCCTCTTTTACTCTCTCTCTCTCTCTTTGGAATACCGACAATAAGACCATTAACATCCAAATATTTTTTCCCACCCATTATTTCATAAATCGTCGAGCGTTTGTATCAAGACATTTCCTGTTGTGTGTCACTCGAAGTCCATAAATTTGGCTCGATTTCCGAATGAAAACGATGGAAGAAGATAGGGAAAAGGACCCCAAAGTTTTCCCCGTTGGTGTTTTAAGAGCTTGTGTGCGAATTTCATGCGGAAAGTGATCGATTGTGGTAGTAGTATTGAAATACGGAAAGTGCGATCTCTGCGATATATTTATATCGAGAGTTTTGTTTACAAACTGAAAAAGGAAGCGTATCACAACTCGATGCGAATTTAAAGTGTCGTGACTTCAGTTTGCATAGTGGATGAGTTCAGTATTCAGCTGAGTTTTGCAAGTACCTTGTACACAGTTAATGGTGTAAGAGTTGTGTATTCAACTGAATTTTACAAGTATTGCGTACTCACTTAAATTATGTAAAATTATAAATTCAGCTGAATTTTGCAAGTACCATTGCTCCGTTAAATTGTGTATGATTTATGTTTTAAGCTGAAATTTTGCAAGTACCATGTACTCAGTTAAATTGTTTAAGAATTGTGAATTCAGTTGAATTTTACCAGTACCGTGTCCAAGTTAAATTAAGTAAACAATCAATGAAATTTTGCAAGTACCTGAATTTTTCAGGTATCATGTATTCGACTGAATTTAACAAGTGGTATGTACTCAACTGAGTTTTTGTAAGTGTCATGAAATTAAACGAATTACTAGGTTACAAATTTAAAATTTTCTCTCTTCTGAACTTTCATTTGTCATATTTTGTACTAGACTGAATTTTGCAAGTGTTACCTTATGTGCACGACTGAAAATAGCAAGTGTTACATTATTTACTCGGCTGAATACAGCAAGTGTGTTACATTTTGTACTAGACTACATTTTGCAAGTTTTACACTTTGTACTAGACTGAATATAGTGAGTGTTACATTTCATACTCGACTGAATTTTGCAAGTGCTACATATTGTACTCGACTGAATATAGCAAATGTTACATTATGTACTCGATTAAATATAGTGAGTGCTACATTTGGTATTCGAATTTTGCTAGTGTTACATTTTCTATACGACTCAGTTTTGCAAGCGTTACATTTTGTACTCGACTGCAAATAGCAAGTGTTACGTTTTGTAATTGAAATTTTGCAAGTGTTACATTTTCTTCACGACTCAATTTTGCAAGCATTACGTTTTGTACTCCACTGAATTTTACAAGTGTTACATTTTGTACTCAAATGAATTTTACAAGTGTTACATTTTGCAATCAAATGAATTTTACAAGTGTTACATTTTGTACTCAAATGAATTTTACAAGTGTTACATTTTGTACTCTACTGAATTTTTCAAGTACATTGGTTTCATCGATTCCAAGAATTTTTACTGTCAGTTACAGGAAGAAGCAATTCACCCACAAGTCAGCAATGTGATGAAATACTGCAGTATAGTAGACTTATACAATCGTCGTGTCCTGTGCAGATTTTTGATAGACAGGTTTTTGAAAAGATCGATAAAGTATTTACTGGTATTTGAAATCTTTACCGCGGGAACAGCTATAATTACAAAATGCAATTATGCTGACTAACGTTGCATGAGAATAGCAATGATTTCATGTACTTTCGGAAGAGTCGATTGGAGCTTTTGGGCAGAGCTCTGTGTGGAAGTTATATACGCTTTCAGTTTATATATATATATATATATATATATATATATATATATATATATATATATATATATATATATATGTACGCTTATATACATATATATGCATATGTATATATATCTATATATTGTTAACGGTATCATTTTAATTACTTTACACTGCTGTTTGGAATATTTTCGTCTATTTATCTCCACCCCTATTTGCTTTTGTATCTTATTTCTTCTTCCTATAGACCATTCGTCATATTTTTAACAAAAGAATGGGATAAAACAGAGTCAGATTCATATCAGATACTTTTCAAAAATCATTCCGAAAATCAACCTTAACATACTTGGCTAACTCTAATCTATATTTAGTTATTGCCTGCCACGAAATAATACATTTATTTCAAAGATTACACACGGGAGAAATAAGTATATATATATGGGTATATATATGTATACACACACACACACACATACAACACACACACATACATACATATATATATATATATATATATATATATATATATATATATATACACCAACACACACACCACACACACACACATATATATATATATATATATATATATATATATATATATATATATATATATATATATATATATATATATATATATATATATATATATAATATATATTTGTTAAACTGCAAAGCAGCTCACGGTAGCATAATCAACTATGAGTTTCATAATATTCGTACATTTTTCAAATTACACGAGTTAATTCCTTATAGTTCTCGTCCATCTTCTGTGGGTTTTTGTCACTAATATATGTGTAATATGTCGGGATATATATATATATTATATATATATATATAATATATATATATATTATATATATATATATATATATATATATATATATATATATATATATATATATGGGGAGGGGTTGTTAAACTGCAAAAGCAGCTCACGGTAGCATAATCAACTATGAGTTTCATAATATTCGTACATTTTTCAAATTACACGAGTTAATTCCTTATAGTTCTCATCCATCTTCTGTGGGTTTTGTCACTAATATATGTGTAATATGTCGGGATAGGGATATATCTATATATATATATATATATATATATATCTATAATATATATACATACACACATAAAATTATTTATATACACTGTATATTTGTAAATCACTGTGTCAAACCCTCTGTCATTACAACGCCGTATAAGATAAGAGAGAAAAAAGGTAAATAACTAAATAAGAAAATAAAGAAAATCTAAGTCGTTATCCCTTAGATACACGATCGGAAAACCCCTATCATCCCACAAGCGTCGCCTGGAAACCTCGGCTCCGTGTTGTGGTCGACCGCCATAATGAGTATAATGACGGTGCATTGTGACTTCTCTATATCGGCTATTTTGCTCCTGAAGGTGCTGCTACTGCTGCTGTTGCTGCTGCTGCTGCTGCGGCTTGCTGTCACCGAAGAAGGACGTGACAGCCGTGTCCTGTGACTTCCTGTAGGATATTATGATAATGGATAGGAGGTGACTGGATAGATTTTGCGGAAGGTACAGTTAAACGGGTACGGAGGAAAAAGGCTGAGGTTATTTTACCTAAAGAACTGAATGATTACAGAGGAAAAAAGACTGAGGAAATACTGCGTGAGGACTTGAATGAATACAGAGAAAAAAAAGACTCGGGTAATTTGGGCTTGGGGTAAAAACGAATTTAATGATTACAGAAAAAAAGACAGGCAATTTTTCGCCCAGAAGTTAATAAATACAGAGGAAAAGACTGAGGCAAATTTGCGCCAGGAAAAGTTTAATGAACACAAAGCAATAAAAGGCTGAGGCGATTTTGCTTAAAGGAATATTTAATGTATTCGGGTGAGAGAGAGAGAGAGAGAGAGAGAGAGAGAGAGAGAGAGAGAGAGAGAGAGAGAGAGAGAGAACAATTAATTTTACTTACGGAAGAATTTAAGTGAATACAGGGGAGAAAAGACTGAGGTTATTTTGCGCAAAGAAAAATTTAAAGATTATATAGATTAAAAAGTATGTACTCTTTCTGCGTAAGACACAATTTATACAAAAATAAAGATAAAAAAAAAAACACAGAAGGATAAAGACGGATTTAATGAGCACAAATTAAATACTAGGGTAATTTTGAGTAAACAAGAATTCAATGATTACAGAAAAAAAGACTGAGGCATTCCTACGTATAGAACAGTTTAATGAACACGCAAGGAAAAATGATAGGAAATTAAAAAAAAAAAGAATTAAATTAATACAGAGAAAAAAGTATGAGGTAATTTTACGCAAAGAAGAATTTAATGAATACAGAGTAATTTTGCCTAAAAACAACTAACCACATAAAAAAGATTTGTGATGAGACAGGCATAAAAATTAAAAATCTTAGAGGTTGTCGATGAATATGAAAAAGAAATTTACCATTAAGTGGAGATTGGAAAATGCTATAAAATCGCCGGGAAAAGAAAAGTTAAGTAAATTAGAATTTGGAAACTCAATTCAATTATTAAAAACGAAAGAGCAACGATGATTTTTCTGCTAAAGTTAGTTAAATATAAACTTAGATGGTTAAATATATGTTATGAATGAAAAGTTACTGGTCATGAATGACAGACAAAAAGACTGTGTACAACAACGCGAAACTGAAAATGAATCAGCGGATAGTATACTTTAATTAATGTAAATAATCTATCATTTATCCCTGAATTATTTAAGTATATCTCTAACCTGTGAATTTAGATTTTTCCGCTCTCTCTCTCTCTCTCTCTTTAATTTATGTTAACGTAGGAAGACGTAATCATTTGGACATGACGGTAATAAGTATGAATTTAATCGATAATAAACGTAAAGATCAAACCTGCCCTAGGTTCAGTTTATAAGCATAATGCATGAAGGAATGAGGAATTTCTCTCTACAAAAATACGTGCACAAGTGTGCACATAATACACCACACACACACACACACACACACACACATATATATATATATATATATATATATATATATATATATATATACACATATACATATACATACCTGTGTGTATGCGCTTGGTTTATATGCCGACTTTTCCAGGAGTTGAGCAGTGGCCGCTCTTCTATGTAATGTCCGTATTTATAATCTTGAAGGTGAATAGAACAATAGTCATGCGCATAAGAACTGTACATTTTTTTTACATATATAATTTTGTTAATTTTTGCT
>NC_061096.1:46339496-46346996 GCF_015104395.2 Macrobrachium nipponense | reverse complement strand
TCAAATAGTCTAATTATCTCATTTGCGGAGGAAACTATACAGAGTGAGAATTGCTTGATAAATATTCTGTCAAATACCGTAGAGTTTCTTGTACATTGTTTCTGTAATAATAATAATACTACTACTACTACTTAATAATAATATTATTAATAATAATAATAATAATAATAATAATAGTAACAATAATAATAATTAATGTGTTGTCGGAGGGACGTAGTCACCTCACCACTCACCTTTGTTGCAAGTGCGTGGATCGCTCTAGGCCTACGGTTCACCAATCCACTCAGTTGTATTTGGGTACCACAAACCTCTTAAGTTAGGAAGGGTGTAGGGCTAGCAGCCTCAACCCTAATGACATGCTGAGGAACCTGTTAGAAATACAAATAAAACAGGGTTTAAATGAAACTTATTAATCCGAAGGGTGATCAAAATATTGATCAAAAGTCTAATTAATAATCCTCATTAGAGTATTGTCTTTATATCTGACTGCTCATCAAATGACGATTTTTGGTACAAAAATTTATGAGGGCCATTAGACAGTAATTTTCTATGGTGACCAGTTGTATGCTGGTTATTTTGAGACTAGAATTGTAACCAAAGTGATGTTTCAGTAATTACGTATATATATAGTATTTATTATTTTGAATCGTAAGTCGGATGGTGTTAATTGTATATTTTGTTTCGGATAAAATAAAAATATATTCTCTGAATTCATTGATATTTTGTTAGCAGGGTAGCAAAATGAACTTGAATTCAGCATTCTTCCTTTCATGAACTCTCTCTCTCTCTCTCTCTCTCTCTCTCTCTCTCTCTCTCTCTCTCTCTCTCTCTACATTCTTGAATTTCACTGATGCTTTGATATCAGAATGGAAAGCTTAATTCTACATTTTGTATTTCTTTTCCTTAATCTCTCTCTCTCTCTCTCTCTCTCTCTCTCTCTCTCTCTCTGTCCGAAACGGCTTACAAATCTATTACCGTTCTCGCCACTCACGTGAATGTTATCTTACAAAAGCAGACAGACCCCATCAGAACAGATCCGGATAATCTGAGAGAGAGAGAGAGAGAGAGAGAGAGGAGAGAGAGAGAGGAGAGAGAAGTGGGCATCACAATGGGTCTCCGTGTAATACGACCCCTAAAACGCTCTTCCGCCTCATTCATGCCCAACAAAAGCCACTGACCCGACACTTTTTACCCACTGTGAAAAGCTCGGCTTTGTCGCGTATCTGTGGAGTACCATCTTGGCCGTTGGGTTTTGCAACGGGATGTTGATCACCCCTGTGTTTGTTTTTTGTTGACAAAATCTTTATTTCGGATTTTATATTCTTGATTACATGTTACTGCTAGATGTTACAAGTTGGTGATAATGTTTATAAAAAGTGGTGTTTTTATCAAACATTTAGTTTCTATTGTTAAAAATGTTAATTCTTTTTATCTGCTTTAATCCTGAGTTTAATTCTTACGACTTGATATTGCCGTAGATGTTTATGTGATGCTTTATTTAAACACTTTATATTTATTTTTACTTATTCGCAAACTTAAGTACTAAGATTAAATCCATTTCCTGTATAAACAAGTTTTTTTGATGATATATAAAATGGATTGGCAAATTTGACTAAGAATTAAACATTCATGGCATTTTCTAATATAAAGAATTTGTCCTTGTTAGTAAAGATACATACATACATACATACATACATACATACATACATACATACATACATACATACATACATACATACATACATACATACATACATACATACATACATACATATGTCCCAAAGAAATACGTAGATCTTTCCATTTGTATTTCTGTCAGAATATGCACACCAAAACATACTTAACTAAACGTACAGATAGACGTATATATAAATTTTTTTGCAAAGCTCTCTTAACAACTTGAATATTTTTTAGAGTATGCTCTTTTAATAAAAATGGCTGTATAAAGTGTAATATTTGTCAAGATTTGTTTGTATTCATAACTCCGGTGAATATAACCCTTTGCTTTCATCAGAAAGGAGATACAGTATTTTGATATATGTAAGCATTGACGTGAGTCGACCGTGGAATAGGCGTATCTCTTTCATTGGTAATTTTACAAAAAGAGGGGAGCTATAGGTGATTCAAAAGTCGTGAACTGAAGATCAGTTATTTTTTGCAGTAATCATCGTTACTGGGTTCTAAATCCTCACTCATTATGGTACACGAGAATCAGCTCCATATTAATCCGGTCACGGGAAAAATAGAAAAATTAAGGTGCAAGAAAACGAAGAACATTTTTTCATGTTTATCCTCCAAAATTCTCGGAGCCAAAGGAGCGTCCCTCTCTGAGGGACAGTGTAAATGAGGGTGTTTCCAGGAATCTCTCTCTCTCTCTCTCTCTCTCTCTCTCTCTCTCTCTCTCTCTCTCTCTCTCTAGAAATGAGAGGGCTTAACACCTTGTAAAAAGCACTGTAAACGATCCACGTCGCTAAGTGGAGGTCACCTTATCCGTGACCCTTTTAACAATGGATTTTGAAGGTGGTGTTATTTTCATTGTCGCCCTTATGGTATCATGAAACAAGGAACATTTTTCTATACTGGTGCTGAATTAAGTTCACCCTTCTGTGGCATTACTTCAGCTAAGATTCATGACACTAATTTTGTACAAAATTCGAGAAAATATTAGTCTTTTGGCTAAAATGTCTGACAGCTAGATATTCAAATATACTTGGAAAAAGTTATGCTATGCTTTGCAAGTAGTGGTTAATTTAGTGCTAGAAACACGATTTGGAATTCAACCCACTTCGTCGGTTTTCCCTAATTATTAGACTCTCAAGTCAAAGTCTAAACTTATGAGGGACACTGCACCCTTTTCCTCTGGGGTTCAGTTTCCTTATCTTCATCTTCTTGTCTCTGAGAGAGAGAGAGAGAGAGAGAGAGAGAGAGAGAGAGAGAGAGAGAGAGAGTATTTGAGTATTTGAGTATTATATTTAAAATACATAGAATAAACAAAGCTCGTAAGTATTGAACAAAAGCTAATTAAAATCGAAACCTTAACAGTGAGACAAATAGATATATCGACAGAGAGAGAGAGAGAGAGAGAGAGAGAGAGAGCGCTAAGCTATTATTCAGGAAAGGGTGGGTCGGTCTGCCGATTCGGCCTGTCGAATATCCTCTCAGTGATGACACCCATGATAAGACTATGTGTCTCTCTTTCTCTCTCTCTCTCTCTCTGTCAACACAAACACTCGATACTAGACACAACCTTTCGTGAAATTTGAGCCATGCTTAAGGCGAAGGACTCAGAGAAGAAGAAGAAGAAGAAGAAGAAGAAGAAGAAGAAGAAGAAGAAGAAGAAGAAGGACACATACTAGATTGTGTGATACTTGATTTTTATCGTCGTTCTAAGCGGTCTTTAGCGATCTCAGCTACTACTTGTTGAGCAAGTTAGCAATGGCGACTTTCGGATAGCTCTGTCTCTTGTATGCGCTGCTGGAATGTACGTGTGTTTGTGCGCTCACGTGTGCGTGCTCCTGTGTATATGAGTGTGTGCGCAAGTGTGCGTGTATAAGAAATCTTCTTTATTGTTTTGGTATCAGGATTCGTCTTATTTATTTGATTTTCTCAAACTTTCCGTTCATTTTCAACAAGAATCTTTTTACATGGATTTTTATTCCTCACCAAAACTGAAAAGCATTACCACTAGTTATCAATAAATTATCAAATTCTTCCCGAAAAATATCACTCAAGAATTCACACCACTCAAAACACTGAAGGAAACCTAATTCCAAAAATATGATCTTCGACATTAAAAAAAGATCAATTGGTAATTTTTTATGGATTCATGATACCATTTTCTTTGTGTATTTAAAGACCGTTTTCATTCCTCTTCATCTTCTTATAAAAAATGAGTAAAGACTTTGTTACTCACTTAAGTCACATCAAAAAGGCAAAGCAGAGGGGCCAGGTGCCGAGGGCAATGAAACACAATGAGGCACGAGAGCCGCAGGATTAATATAATTAAATTAATGGTTCGGAAAATAAATTATATTTAAATTTAATGCGCAGATACTTATCCGATTATTTCTGCGTCAAGTTTCAGGAACATTTTTCAATAAAGTAATTGTATTTTACTTTCACTGACGTTCATGTGCTCTCGCTCTGTTCTTTATTCGTTTGTCTTTCTTAAAAGATTTTCACCCAACGAGTAAAAGAATAGAATAACTAATGGGTATTCTTCCCATTCACACAAGACAGATACTCACTTAAGCATGGATTCAGTGGTGATTACAATATCCTCCATTGAAGCAAATCAAATAGTTATTTTAATAGCTCGATGGTGGAAGTGAAAAAATTGATATAATTAAAAAACGCGTTTGAAAGACCTCCACCTTTAATATGGGATTTTTAATTGAAACTGTTTACACGTACAGAGTGTATTTCATCCATGCAAAAAATTTATAAATTTCACATTTTTTTTTTTTACAAAAATACCAGTAGCAAACACGAACACTATATGTCTTGCAGATCTCAATAAGCATTAAAAATATAAAGCAAATAACTCCAAAGTTTATAAGGATATTGTTCACTAAAATATAAGCCTAAAAAGATTAAACAAATTCAAGAACAGTAACATTATTGAAGAAGAGAATATTAAACAAATAATATATTAATCAATATCAGTTACCTAATCCAATACATACTCCCGTAAAGCAACGGAACTTAGAAGACCAAAATGACCTTAGGAAAAGTGCAGATTGGCAAAGAGACCTCTCAACGAAACGTTACTTACGGTATCAATGTACCTCATCTAACAGAGACCAATTTTACTCGACCACCCCACGGATTGAAGATCCCTCGGGCCAGTCAGAGCGAAAGGTGGGTGGATGGGTGGGTGGGTGGATGGGTAGCAGCTACACCAGTTATGCCCTTCGTAGCGAGGGGCATAATGATGCCATAAGGGTACTCGAGATGAATTGTGATTAGACGCGGCCTTGACTCCCCATCAGATGCTAAGAAGGTCACGGATTGAAAACTGCCGTTGGAATGGACAGATGTGGTGGTGGACTTGTGGCGGTGAGCCGCCCTTTGTTTTTGGCCGGCTTGTTTGTGTGTTTGTGTGTCCTTGTTTGGGCCCTTGTTTGGTTCCTTTGTTTGGGTGCAGACTGGATGACAAAGAGAGGGAACTTGGTTTCAGCATGTGGGTAAAGCTGCTGTGATATATATATATATATATATATATATATATATATATATATATATATATATATATATATATATATATGCACTAATCAGTTATAATTCCCTTTTGGTGTAACTTGTTCACAAAGTATAGTGAATTCGATATGTGTATTATATTTGTGGTTTGATATACATACATACATATGTTTGTATGTATATATATAAGAAATATACATATACTATATGTATATATACATATATATGTATATATATATATATATATATATATCATATGTGTGTGTGTGTGTGTGTATATATATATAGACTATATATATATATATATATATATATATATATACATATATGTGTGTGTGCGTGTGTGCGTGTGTGCGTGCGTGCGTGTGTGAAACCACAAATGTAATCCACATACCGAATTCACGATACTTTGTGATCAACTTACACCCAAGGGGAATTATAACTGATCAGTGCATCTTACCGGGGCAAGGTTCCTCCCCAATTTTCGAAGCCATATTAAAATCCAGTCGTTAATTTTCTCGCCAATTCCTGCAAACGTGCCAAAATCTTGGTGTTCAAGTCCTTCACCAATTTTCGTTGGCATATCAAAATCGTCGTGTTAACTTTTATTGAACAAAATTCCTTCGTTATACTAAAATTTTAGTTACTTTTTTTTCTACCAATTTTCAGTTTTCTGAGTCATGATATTATTGCTGACGATTTTCGTTGAAAATTTCGCAATTTTTTTCGTCATTAATAAGATACTCATAAAAACAAGAAAAATGCATTACTTCCTTGAAGTCTAATGTATGGATTATTGAATTAAAAAAAAAGATCTTATCTTTACTGTTTTTTTTACTACATTTTGTGGAAAGTCATATTCCTTGTGCATTACTAAAAAAATATAACTATTGATTCATAGTCACTTAAACCCATGGAATTCTAGTTGAATGTTTTGCCAACAGATTTCATCAAAATCTCGCATGGCTTTAAATGGCGAGAGACCTGCTAATCAGTCATATACATAATCGAAACTGAGATTCATTTATTAAAGGGCCATTTAGGAATATTAGAGGAAGAACGTTACCGAATATCGACACGAGTCTTTGAACTGATTCGTCAAAGTAAGGAATCTTCTCCTTATCATTTTGAACAATAGTTGGTGTCAGGTGATATTCTTCAGGGCAATGAATTTGCACAAGGGTTCAGGCTACAAGCTGTAAGTCTTTTCCTTATGGCTAACGCCATGGCACTGACAGATACGATTCTGTGGAAAACAGCTTCATATTGGGCTCTGCTTTAAAACGACCCTCTGAAGATGACAAAGAAAATATCTGAGATCAAATATGAAAATTCCACGTGTTAGTTTTGCATCGTTTTTTCTCCTTTTACGAAAAGTCTAATTCTCGCATTCTGGGCAGAACCTGAGACGGTAATAGCATTAGGCAGGGGAGTAGGATGGCATGTCCTAAAGGGTATCCTACTGGAGACCTATGGGGAAGGGACGGATAGATTCCTGTCCAACATACTGAGATCCCTTGTTTTGTCTGCTTGTTCTAGGAAAGAACCATTGACTTATTATCTCCAAATTGCACAATAAATAAGTAAATATTATTAACCGGTTTTATGACACGCATAACACTTAACAAGGAGTGTAACTAACGTATGGAAAAATCAATATCTGTTATATTAGTTCATCTTTGAAACAAAAGTAATGTTGCTTGTTACGGGAAACTTTTGAGCAAAGAGTATCATTCATGTATAGTTGAATGGCTGAGATATCCTAATCCTGTTGAGTTTCTTAAAAAGAATGTGACTACGTTTGTATCATAAATACCTTGATATTTCTTTGCTTAAATGAAGAGGCAGACGAAATGGCCAACATCAGTGCCTATATTAGCCAGGCATACGTGAAGCAGAAGAGAGAGAGAGAGAGAGAGAGAGAGAGAGGAGAGAGAGAGAGAGAGAGAGAATGTAAAAAAAAATGGGCCTTATTCCTGAATGAAGCATTTTACCCAAATCTTGAAGGATGAAATGCCTTTAGCTAAAGGTACCCACAGTCCCTATTTTAAAATAAGGGCATGGGCCTATTGTAAACTGAATTTTGTTCCTATCGCTTTGTTTTACGACACCAATGATGCCAAGTGGGAGGTATAAATAGCTTATTTAAACCTGGGAGGAAAGTACTGTCGTATTGAACGTTGGAGTTAACTGTACATATTTTTTATTGTTCTATGAATTTCAACTCGAGTAACAAAGTATTTTTTATGAATGAAACACTGTTATTGATTATAGTAACACATCCGTGTGCGTTTGGGTGCG
>NC_061096.1:46324496-46336996 GCF_015104395.2 Macrobrachium nipponense | reverse complement strand
GATGCCTTTTGTACAAGACCGGGTCTCGGAAATGACAGGAGAGCATCGGCGGACAATACAAGGTAACTGAGGAAGCTGGCTGTCTTTTGTGGACAAAACTGAAAGACGCTTGAGGGAATATTATGACGAAAGGTTTTCTACTGTGATATACGAAACGGATCCTGTTGTGATGTGGGAAATGGATCTTGTGGCTGTTTTATGTTACCTGAAAAAGCCGGGTTACTCAATTTGCCCTTCTTAGTGGCTGCTGTATACTGAGCTCCTCATTTTGTTCCTTATCTGGTGTGTATCGTTGCTTTCCTGTGTTTTAGTTATATTTTCCTCTTCTACATATTCCTTTTCTCATTTTTCTTACCAACATTATACTCAGTAATAATAATAATAATAATAATAATAATAATAATAATAATAATAATAATAATAATAATAATAAAATAATAATGGTAAGTACTTTATTATTATTAGTACTTAGCATTATTAACTCATGCAGAAGAGTGTGATCCTAGAAACGGCGCACATAGTAAGTAAAGTGATGGACTCCTAAGGAGGCAGGATGCAACCCGGAACCCCACACTATAAATACCACCCAGTCGAATTGGAGGACTGTGATAGAGCAAAAAAAAAAAAAAAAAAAAATAAATAATAATAAGTTTATGTGTTTGTACGTAAACAATCAAAGCTGTATCGCTAGCCTATAATATAAGTATAATATATATAATATATTATATATATATATATATATATACCTATATATATATATATATTATATATAAGTTTTTTTTTTGTTTTTTTTTTTTGCCACGAAGGAAAAAATGAAAAAGCGAGATAGCCGAGTACTTTCGGTCCTATTCGGACCCTTTACTTTGCCTCAGTAAAGGGTCCAAATAGAACCGAAAGTACTCGGCTATCTCGCTTTTTCATTTTTTCCTTCGTGGGCAAAAAAAAAAAAACTTTATAACATACATAACATCACGTTTTATATACTTCGTGATCAAGTTATTCATATATATATATTTATATGTTATATATAAATATATATATATATATATATATATATATATATATATATACATATATATATATCATATATATATATATATATATATATATATATATACTATATACTATATATATTATATTATACTATATATATATATATATTATATATATATATATAAGAGAGATCCTCACGTGAAAATGAAAGAAAGAGGTACCAAGACTTTCAACTTTTATTCCAAAGTCATCTTCAGGGTACTGAACAATTTTAAGAGAACAACTTATACAAGAAAGCAACATGAAGCCACAAATAACAATAAAACCAGTCAACAGCCTTCTAAAGTATGCAAACAAACATTGTTCAAAACAAAAGACAAACTTAGCGGAAATATGTTGTTACTACAAATCACAGTACAAAACTATCTGTTTGTAAAATATCTAACAACTCGTTTAACTTTTAAATCATCAAGAATAAAACTTTTCAACAATTCGTCCATCTTAAAAAGACCATCGCTCATATTCATGTTACTGAAAGAACTAATGAGGCAACCTTCAACTAACAATCTGTCATACATTGATGAACTTCTAAAAACGACTCTAGCTGAATTCCAGTCTATGGGGTGTTCAAAATCCCTCACGTGACGAAAAAGGACACTTGAACCGTTTGCAACCCGTACATTATATGTATTTATGCTGTGTAACTCTCTTACTTATTTCCTTACCAGATTGTCCAATATAAGGCATATTACAAACAAAGCAGTTAATTTTGTACACGCCTCCTGTTGTCATCACTGATTTATTACAAAACAATGCATTCTTGACAGATGAATTATTCCTAAAAACAATATACTATATATATATATATATATATATATATTATATATATATATATATATATATATACATATTATACATATATATATATTTATATATATATGTATATCTATTGTATATATATTATCAATTATACATATATATATATATTGTTATGTCTAATTATTAATCATATATATTATATATTAAACTATATATTATATCTATATAATATAATTTCGATATATATAAGCAGATATCACAGGAAAATAATAGGCTGAAATCCAAGCGCTTACGTCTTTACTATGTCAAGGAATAACAATGTCTTAGTAAACACGAAAGCGCTTGGATTTCTCCCTATTATTTTCCTGTGGTATTCGCTTATTCAATGAATTCACTTGCATCTACTTTAATCTTTTCAAGTATACACACACACACACACACACACACACACACACACACACACATATATATATATATATATATACTATATATATATTATATATATATATATATATAAATGAGAGAGAGAGAGAGAGAGAGAGACGAGAGAGAGAGAGAGAGATGACCGAGAGAGAGAGAGAGAGAGAGAGTATGTGTGTATGTGTGGCTAAAGGCTGTATATCAGGATACATTTCATAAACAATTTCCTGTTGTCAGCTGAGATGGTCGTGCATCAATCAGCATCACAAATGAGCGATTTCGAGTGAAATCGGATAATTTATTCCTAGATATGACCATTTCCCACCCCTCCTTAAAATGAGAGAGAGAGAGAGAGAGAGAGAGAGAGAGAGAGAGAGAGAGAGAGACCTTAATTTCCATCACAAATTTTACTGTTAATTACAAACTCGATTCATAAACCTTTTATATGAAACAGAAAAGCTTTTGTTCCATATAATCGTTTCTTCTATTGCTTTCTCTTCTTCTTTATCGCGCCTTTACTTAAATCCTCGCTCTCCTTTTTTTTTTCATCTTTTTCTTTTCATTATCTTACTCTGTCACTCCTTCTCGTCCGTATTTTGTTGCTCTGTTTTCAGACTCTATTTTCTCTTCTAACTGCTTTCCCGTTTCTTCTTCACTTATTACGCCCTCTCTTACGCATTCACGTCGCTAAGAACGCACCAAACATTCATGTAATCCAAACTTTCTCTCTAGACATCCACTCTGGCACAAAGTTAAAACTTTCTTAAGTTTCCGGCGTGTCGTGTTTGTTTTACAATAAGCAGATTGCAAATAGGGCTCCCACCCCCCCAAAAAAAAACCCCCCCAAAAAAAAAAAAAAAAAACATGCGCGGGGTAAACAGGCCGTGTTTTGAAGTCGAGACGAAACCGAACACTTCAGGTAATTTGTAAAAACAGAAAGTTCTCCTGAGACTTTGCTTGTTTGAGGTAGAAAGTTGCCTGGTGACAGGTACCGGCAGGTTAATTAGTTGGCATGTTACCTTTATGAAATGGAAGTGGTCTAATGATTTTTGTTTATAGTTACGTGATATTTTCCTCATTCACTCAAGTTTGTTTGCTAAGACAACAATTATCTCACTTTGGGTTATAACAAGTCTATCTTATTGTATTAAAATTGCAAGAGTTATTACCTCTTTTGCCTTAATCTACTTCGTTAGATGGTCTGCTATATATTTTTTTACCTGCTTTCAAAACGGGTGTCTGGAAAAATGGCAAAAACTAGTAAAATTACTAAATAAAAAATGAAATCATTCAAAGGAACCGGAGGGACTGTAAACGTCTTTCCTACAGTATTCAATGACGCGACCCCTTGAGAGAGAGAGAGAGAGAGAGAGAGAGAGAGAGAGAGAGAGAGAGAGGCTTTAATTATATCTCTTATTTGTTCTACAGTCTCTCGGACCTCAATGTAAAACAAAAGCAAGCCATGAGTTAAGCTGGGACGCCCATGTTGAAGCGCCTTCCATTGGGAGCACAACTAACGCATGCGCAGTTGCCTTTTTCCAGCCGAACAATTGAATGCGACCTTTTGATATAAATAACGCCCTCAGATGATATCACAGTTGAAAGCCAGCAAGCATGTCGCATCGTATTTCAAGCTAGTTATGAATACCCCGTTGCCTCCATTTTTTCCTCCTTCTCTCTCTCTCTCTCTCTCTCTCTCTCTCTCTCTCTGGTCACCCCTCCCCCTCTTTCTCTATCTAATTATCTGACTCTGGATAATGACAACTTACGTAAATCTATTTGTTGAGGAATGTTGGTCTAATCCATGCTGACTTTTTTGTTTCTATCTTTTTATTTTGTTGTTAGTCTCTCTTTGTCTGTTCTCTTGTCTTTCTCTTCCTTTGTCCCAGGCTTTATCACATTCCCTAATGTAATGGAAGAGCGAGAAGATAATACAATCGTTTCTTATTAGACTGATTCGTAATTGGAAGCTGTCATCTTCAAAAGGATTCTATTCCCTATTGAGTGGATTGAAGAGCAAAAAGTCGTTTCGTGTTTATGTTAAACGAATTTTCGTTAGGTTAATCGGTTCAGTAAAATTGATAAGTGAATTAATTTATGCGGATTGAAGAGCAAAAAGTCGTTTCGTGTTTATGTTAAACGAATTTTCGTTAGGTTAATCGGTTAAGTAAAATTGATAAGTGAATTAATTTATGTGAAATGAGATTTTCTTTTTCATTAATTTGTAGGAATTATGGTCAAGTGTATGAAAACAAATAATAGGAGATTTTGTTTCACAGCAGTTTGCTCCTGTGTTTGTTTGTCTGTCTGACCATTTGTTTGTATGTATGCCTTCTTTATATATACACACACACACACACACACACACACACATATATATATATATATATACACACTTACATTCATACATATGTATATTATGTATATGTGTGTGTGTCTTGCCCGTCACACTGCAATGCCCGTGCGAGGACATAAATACATCAACATTGACGTTAGCGAACAGAGATAATATCTAGACGTGTGTAAAACATCTACCTGAGAAAAAAGTGACATTGGATCAGGTATTAATAGATTAAAATGGCATGAGACGGAAATACCACCTTACCGCAGAGAGAGAGAGAGAGAGAGAGAGGGCGGTTGGTGGATGAGGTAATATGCAGAAAATAATAGACTAGAAAAACGGAAAGACGTAGGCATTGTTAGAAAATAAAAATGGTTGGTCAAATTTGAGGCTTTTGTCAGAGACATGATATATGGTAAAGAGAGAGATAGAGGGCGAATGATGTAAAAATTCTCTCCCTCTCTCTCTTTTCCATGTATGTATATATATATATATATATATATATATATGTGTGTGTGTATGTGTCTGTGTGTGTGTGTGTGTTATGTGTGATATACATATGTATGCATGTATGTGAGTAATATATGTAAACACAATATATATATATATATATATATATATATATAGTATATATATATATATATATATATATATATATATATAGAGAGAGAGAGAGAGAGAGAGAGAGAGAGAGAGAGACCTAAAACATACTACTAATGGAATGCATCCTCAAAAAAAAAAAAAAAAAAAAAAACAAAAAAAAAAAAAAAAAACGAAAAAAATTAAGGAAACCCCCGATTTCTGACGTATATTCGCAGGTATTCCGAAAAAAAAAAAAAAAAAAAAAAAAAAAAAAAAAAAAAAAAAAAAAAAAAAAAAAAAAAAAAAAAAAAAAAAAAAAAAACAAAAAAAAAAAACAGAATCAAACATGAAAATGCCATTATATCTGATCACGTGACGAGCAAAGATGGAGGACTTAGGAGAAAAGGAAACGGGTTTGAGCTGGAATAAAAAGAAGAAGAAGAAGAGGAAGAAGAAAAAGAAGAAGAAGAGATTTTGGGGGGTTACAAAAATACAAGAAATCAGCTGATATAGAGCAACCGAATTTAATTAAACGATTTTGAAACGTAAACATACCCTCAATAGCCTTTCTAGCAGTATCTATTTATACACAAATACAACATCAAATCAACAACAACAAAAACTGAACAAAATCACGCACCATCATCATTATGGCCATAACGACTAACCCCCAAGGTAAACAACTTTAAACTAATATGATAAGCTCATTAAGGTCCATAATTAATAACTAATAGGTCGGATGAATGACTCGACCTCTATGATTGCAATGCTGCATCTTGGGTTCTTCCCCAGCATCTTTCCTCATCTCCCCAGCATTCTTCCTGATCACCCCCAGTATCTTTCCTCATCTCCATAACAACTACTCTCACCTCCCCTGCATCCTCCCTCATCTCCCCAGTATTTTTCCTTATCTTCACTAGTATCCTCCCATATCTCCCCCAGTATCTTCCCTCAGTTCCCTAGCATCCCCTATGATTTCCCTAGCATCCTCCCTAATCTCTCCAGTATTTTTCTAATCTTCCATAGTATCCTCCCTTATCTCCCCAGGTTTCTTCCCTCAGTCCCCTAGCATCCTCCCTCACATCCCCGGTATTTCTCCTTATCTTCCCTAGCATCCCCCCCACCCCCATCTCCCTCAGATTTCTCCCCAAGCATCATCCCTTATCCGCCCCCCAAAACTATCATCCTTCATCTTCCCTAGCAACCTCCTTATCCTGTCCCCCTAGCATCCTCATCTCCAGCTCATCCTCCTGCTACCTGTCACAATCCCTCTCATCGTCCCAGGTGGCTTTCATTCCACCAGGTGTGCGTGTGTACGTAATTGTGTATAAAGGTGTGTGTATGTTTATGTACACGTATAACCCTATGCATTCAGTTACGTGGCGTTCTCTGATGTGAACGCTTTGTCTTTCTTTTTTCCCCCTAAGATTTCCAACAAGAGATTAATGGTCGTTTCTTGGAACTGAATAATAGCTTTTATTTATATATGTCAGGTTCTTGTTCATGCTTTGTTAAATATTTGTTTTGTTTTCCGGGCTGAGAAAGAAATTTTTCTGTGTTTCTCGTTTGTGGATATATGTATGTATGTATGTACGTATGTATGCATGCATATCAGTAAGACTGCAGGCTTCCAAGCAGCTAATTATACTTGGATATTGTTCAGTATACATGTGTATGTATACTACCGTCATGACGTGACTGTAAATAATAATAATAATAATAATAATAATGAGAGAGAGAGAGAGAGAGAGAGAGAGAGAGAGAGAGAGAGAGAGAGAGAGAGAGAGAGTTGTGTGTATGTAGCGTATCCACTAGAGCTCGTACGCATGTATAAATATAAGGACGCACCAGTGCGTGAATGCTCATACATATATGCGTGCGAGCTCGTGTACGTGTGTATCTCGGTAGCCATTTGGATGCAAAAGGAGATGGGGCGGGAGGGTGGTGGGGTAGCGTTCAGGTCAGGGGATGGGTGTGTTAATTGCAGGTATTGGGGAGCGAAAGGTGAGCATTCCTATATTATAAAAGCACAGGTATATAATCAAGATGGAATGTACAGGTAAGTTTGATGTTGCAATTAAAGTTCGTTCTTGGTCTCAGGTTTATGTCGATAATTATGTAATAAATGAGAAGAAGATAAGGAAAAGAATAAATGAGAATCAGCGACATAGTATGCAAGAAAAAAGGAATTGAAAAATATAACGCAGTTATATAAAATCGAGTTCAAGCAACGAAGAAATAAAAGCGAATATATAAGAAAGAGCTGCAATAAATACGGACGAAGATGAAAAAAGAGAAAAAGGGAAATATCAGAAAAAATGTAAATATTGGTAGAAACACAGCAAGGCCTACGTAATGGGACGAAGGAATGTTCGAATAAACATGAAGGCAATGTAGGGAAATGAAAAGAAATATTTGCAATCCTCAAAGATCTTTAAACAGTAAAATTGAAATTATTTGAATTATTCTAAGAAATATCAAAGACAAGCAAAGGAAGCCTTCCGGAAGGAGATAATATAAAATATGCAAAATATTCTTTAAAATAACTTGACAAATCAAAGATATCCTCTCATAAGTAAAAAGAAATGGGAAATATTATAAAGACGATGTATTTGAATAAGTTTCGGCAGGATAAAAAATTTAGGAAGCTCTTGTGTATCCCACTATTATTCAAATTTTTATTAATTCTCATCCTCTCATCTCTCCCGTTACTTCACAGAAACTTGCAAATAAAAGCTTATTTAAGCAGCTTCATTAGGAGGTCGAAGCAATAATAATAATAATAATAATAATAATAATAATAATAATAATAATAATAATAATAATAATAATAATAATAATAATAATAATAATAATAATATATGAAGGTAGGAGACACTCTCTCAAACATGTTTTGTTAAAGAGGATGGCAGCATCAGTGGAATTGATTTTATATATGGTCTTTTCAATTCTTCTCTTCTCATCAGGGCTGATATATGAACATCGGCCAGCTATTAGCGAATATCAGCCCTGATGAGAAAAGAATAATAAGAAGAATTGAAAAGACCATATATAAAATCATTTCCACTGATGCTGCCATCCTCTATAACAAAATAATAATGATAATAATAACAAAAATCGAGACCATTCAAGACCAGATTGATCAGACCAGCGGCCGGACTCAAATTCCGCTGAGACCCAAAACCTCCATTTTGGTCACTAAAGTTTACTTGGCGTAATGTGCTGAGGTGGATATACATTCTTCTGTGGCAGCGCTGACCATTAATTGGTCAGCATTAGCATATAGATGAAGCTATGTGAGAGTGTGTGTGAGAGAGAGAGAGAGAGAGAGAGAGAGAGAGAGAGAGAGAGGGGTGATAGGTGATCGGGGAGGGTAGGCAGAAGGAAGAACTTTGTAGTGAAGTGAAAGATTGATTGATTAGGAGAGAGAGAGAGAGAGAGAGAGAGAGAGAGAGAGAGAGAGGAGAGAGAATTTTATTTCCAAGTGCAAGTTCAAGATTCTCCTCCAAAGTCTATCATAAAAACAAAAAAAAAAAAAAAAAAAAAAGAACCCTCCACCCCTTTATTTGTTGTGAGTGGGGGTATAATAGTGCTATTAGGATATGCCCCCTCCTCTGGGGTGGGGTCCTGGGGGAGGGTACGGGGGAAAGACCCCGCGATAATGACCCTTAAGTTATGACTTCATCCCGACGCAGAGAAGCAGCGGGGAATAGCAAATGGGCCACAAATGGGCCCTAGGAGTGGTTAGGACCAAGGACCCCCAGTTTTCGGGTGTTTTCGTCCTCACCCGCCGATAACCCACGCCCAGGTAATAAACGTTTAAGGGAAAAGCTGTGTATGGGTAGGGGTAGGGGTGGGTGTGGAGAAGTGACTGTATTTAGGGATGCAGGGAAAAACCGAAGAATTGTTTAATGGCTTAAGTCTGAGTGAGATTCAGGTAATTTTTCTTTTAATTCAATTACGAATCTTTTTTTCTTTCATTATAAATTTTCCGGTTTTAGGTAAATGCCAAAATATGGCTTGTGAAATACGAGAAGTTTAATAAGTTTTTCTTAACCTTCTTTCATAGTGTTTAGGTTTTTTATGTTAATGATGAAAAAGTTTGTGCCCATCACCTCTTCGTACCTTTCTCCAAAGCCCCTTTCTTTTTTTACGTCTTTCTTCCAACGGTGTTTTCATTTAATTTTCTCCGTGTGTCCCTTTCGTTTTTTTTTTTTATTATTTTCCTTTTTGTTTATTTCTTTCTTCCAATAGTTTGCCCTTTTGAATGTTGTTCTTCCAATGCCCTTTTATTATTACACCTTTCTTCCAAAGCCCCTTTCTACTTGTCTTTCTTCCAACACCGTTTTTGTTTGTCTTTATTCTACTATCCCGTTTGTTTGTCTTTCTTCCAATTATCTGCTTTTTTAAATGTTTTTCTTCCAATGTCCCATCTCTCCTTACTTCTTTCTTCCTCTTCCATCGCCCCTTTCCATTTGTTTTTCTTTCAAAGGTCTTTATTTCAAGACCCTTTTGTTTATATCTTTCTTCAAATAATCCACTTTTAAACGTCTTTCTGCTAGCGCTCCTTTCTTTTCAAACCTTTCTTCCAACGACCTTTTCTTTTCACGTCTTTCTGCCAAAGGTCATTATTTCAAGACCTTTGTTTATGCCTTTCCTCCAATAATCCACTTTTAAATTTCTTTCTTCCAGTGCCTCTTTGTTTTGACGCCTTTCTTCCAACGTCCTATTCTTTTTATGTCCTTCTGCCAATGCTGCTTTTCCGCATTTTTTCTAATTGACCAAAGTAGATTTATTTGCCACTGTAAATCACAGAAGCCAGGTCAGAGGTCGCCTCAGGTCACTTTAATGTTTGTCGTCGTTACCTATTCCATATTCTTGCTTCTTGAGCTGTGTCATACAGTCTTGTAAAAGGGTCCCATATTCTTGGCTCTGGGTTTCTTGATTCATTTACTTTAGGTTGTACTTATCTGGTTATTATCTTATCCGATGTTCTGTTGTTTCCATTCTTAGTACCTCGGATTCTGAGCATGTACGTACCTTTTGGCTATGGCTATTGAATTCAGTCACAGACAGTGATGGAAAACAAGGATTTCGTTATTAATAAATATAAGTAAAAGGGAGAGAGAGAGAGAGAGAGAGAGAGAGAGAGAGAGAGAGAGAGAGAGTACAAACGGCGGCAGAGGATGCAATGAGGGTGGGTCTCGCAAGTACAGAGTGGAGACATTAAAAGGAAAAAGATAGAAAAAAAAAAAGTTCAGAGAGAGAGAGAGAGAGAGAGAGAGAGAGAGAGAGAGAGAGAGAGCAGTTATACCACCGAAGCTCATTCATTTGTGGACTTGTTTTTACCGCTGGAACATGTTTATTATATTTTAAGAGCAAGAGGTCCCGCTTGACTTCAGCAGCCTGTGGTCAAGGATCGATGGTTTTCGTCGGTGTCTGGGTCCTTTGTCTTGAGGGGGACTGAGGTAGGAGGAGGACTTTGCGCTATTCACCGCTACTGAAGGATGATGATGATGAGGAGGAGAAGAAGGAGGAGGATTAGGAGGAGGAGGGAATGAGGGAGTCCTAGGAAGGAGCGATAGAAGAGGAAGAGGCTTGGCCTTTCAAAGCTCCCGTGGCTGCAGCGTGGGAGGTCGCTTCCATTATATGTCCAAATCTGTCGTTTTGTTCTTCAGCGTCTTGTGTGTGCTCGTGTGTGTGTGTGTGTATGAGTGTCTGTGTCTATCTGTCTCTCCTTCAGACGGCCGATGATTTATAACAGAGGTTAATGGTCTGATGTCTGCTCTTCGTTATTTGTTCGTCTGTTGAGACGAGCACGCTCGTTTGTCGTAACTCTCTGTACATGCGATGATGTGAGGTCTGTTCATGTTCTTTGATTTTATTCATTAGTTTTCTTGCAATTTCATCACACTTTGTGATTCAATTAAAATCATCTGCTGTCCTTAGGTCAGGTTCCTTCCGCGTTATTCTGTTGTACGTTTTGAGTTTGCCTCGTTCTTGAAGATCATTTCCCTCAAGAACCACTGAAGAACTATTTCGTAACCCTCTAGGAGAGTGCTCATAATATCATCACGGATATATGGAGTCTGTTCGTCTGTTACTTCTCGATATAAAAAGTTCCGTCTCATCCCGTCGAGGGTCAGTTTTTGAGAAAACTGCACAGACAGGCTACTGCCGAGGACCCGGGACCCCCCACCCCCCCCCACCCACCCATTTCATTTACCCCCAGGACCCATCATGCCCCTTCCGCTAACCAAGGAGGACTTACGCAGCCTAATGAATGGAAGACCTCTCGAGATGACTCATGCAAAAACCAGCGAAATGAATAAACATGAGGGCATAAAAGACTCATGAAACACTCCCATGTGGAAAGAGAAAAACAAAGGGGTATGCAATAAACCCCGAGAAGGACTCTCGGAATATGCCCAGAGAGGATTTTCCAGTCGCAGGCATTGGCGTCACATGTGTGTTCAGGTTCCTCTTTGACAAAGAGCATTAAACTCCCTCGGGTACCTCCTGGGTGCCTCGTCGAGCGAGCGAGCCGTCTTGTTGAGCTCGGCGAGGGCTCTTGCTCCCAGTGTACCTGACAAACGGTGGGCTCATTTGACACCCTATTAACCTTTTAAGCTGAGCTGGGTTTCTTTGTAAGAGCCTTCGGAAGATGGGTCTGTAATAGTTCTCTCTCCTTTTGGGGGGATTTAAGCTCCAGTGGCACGATCAAAGTTGCAATAAAAGTTACAGTGTTAAGAGTGTGCAACTATTTTTCTTCTGGAGACTTTGAGTGAGTTGCAGTTGCAAAACTAAATTGCTAAAGTTGTAGTGCCAACCGTCTAAAACTCTTTTACTTTTGCAAATTCAAGTTTTAGGGGCAAAACTGAAATTGCACAAGTTGCAATGACAGAGGGTCTACTAATCTTTTCCTTTTGAGGACTCAAGCTGCAGTGGCAAGTTAAAGGGTCAAAAATTGCAATATCAATTGGACAACAACTCTGATTTAAGTTGCAGTGGAAGAAGTAAAGTTGCAATGATATTGTTTGTGGGAACTATTATCAATGCTTTTGCAAAATGATCAAATCCGGATATTTACATCAATAAAATTTCCTGGAAAGAAAGTTTGTTGTTATGGTCTTAATTATGGTGATTCATTACACTGGTTACACAAAAGGCCTTCGTTTACAAACAGATAACATATTCTGATTTTTTTGAAGATTAATAACAAAATCACTTTTAGTAATAACTATCCGTAATTTGACTCTAAAAGAGGCAAATACGGGAGCAATCGCTGTTGTTGACATAACATTATTCATGTTGTCATTATTATTAGCATTATTCGTCAAATGAA
>NC_061096.1:46314496-46319496 GCF_015104395.2 Macrobrachium nipponense | reverse complement strand
CCAGCACGACCACTTATCTGAAAGACTGTTGCTTTGAGATCCACCTGGGCTGATTAGAAGCCTAAATATCTACTATTTAATATGTAACCGCTGGACAATATCTGTTGGTTCATCTCAGGGGCGTTCAGGTGGGCTTTGTCATTGTATGTGTGTGTGTGTGTATGTATGTGTGTGCTTGTATGCGTGTGTACGTGTGGGTGCGCTTGTGTGAGTGTGTGTGATGACCTCATTATGAGGCATGTACACATGGCCTCACTGTGAGAAATGGGCTTATTTTAATTTATTCTTTTCCTGTAACATATTATGGGCAATGTGCTTGTATTGTTCAACATTCTGTGATGACCTAATTATGACGAAAGTACTTTTTTAAAAAATTATTTTGTGAAGACTTAATCATGTCGAATGAGTTATCATTTTAATATTTTGTGAAGACCTAATTATAAAGAATGTACTTATTTCATTTTTTTTTTTTATTTCGTAATGACCTTATTAAGTAGATTTTTTTAAGATTTTTGTTTTATGGTAACCTAATTCTGAAGGATATATTTATATTTTAAAAAATATTTTAATGATAATGTCGTCGGAAATATACTCATGTTCACAAACTTTTTATAATGACCTTATTGATGGATTTTTATCCACTTTTTAACTTTTTGTGATGACTTCATGAAGGGGAATGTCTTTAAGAGAGAGAGAGAGAGAGAGAGAGAGAGAGAGAGAGAGAGAGAGAGAGAGAGAGAGAGAGAGAACGATACGCATAGTAATTTCCTGAACTGTAAATACTTCTAAAGGAATATGAAGATAAATGTACCATATTTACAATAGCGTGTACAGTAACTTGCACACCGAGACATCAGTGACAAGGCTTTAACCGATTTAAGAGAAAATCAAAGTATATTTAATGCTTGCTGATGAATGTCACGATCTTTTTTTTTGCACGTGCACATATATAAGATTTTAAGTCAAAATACCTATTCATCAATTCGTATAAATTTAAGAATCTTACGTATTTACTTTATATTATTCATTATAAGCCAAGTTTCTTTGTAAGATATTTCGTTTGACAGAGGAAGATTTTTTGACTAATATAATGTCATATACATTCGTAGAAGCTAGTAAGTTAAGATATCTCTCTCTCTCTCTCTCTCTCTCTCTCTCTCTCTCTCTCTCTCTCTCTCTCTTAATGCCTTGTTCAGTAAAGAGAACTACTAAGTATCCTTAGTTTGGGTGTTAATTCTTGCTTTAGGCTAGAGCTGTTTCCAGCGTATTCTACCTTTACTTCTTCGTGGTTCCTACTGGAAGTTCAGCTTTCACTTCTCGGTGGTTCCTGTTGCCTTTCCAGCCTAAGATTTTATGAGGTTCCTAGTTACTTTGCAGATTTCATTTATTAATTGACCTTGGCGGATTTCCATCCTTCACCTTCAAGAGATCCTGCCAGTTTTCCAGCTCTCTCTTCGACTGGAAACTGCTAAATTTCAGGCTTTCACTTCTAAGGACTCTAGCTTAATTTCCAGCCCTCCGTGTAAGGGATCCTGCTTGTTTTCCAGCTTTGTCTTCTTTGTGTTTCTTGTCGGATTTCCAGCCTTCACTTCTTATGGATACTATTTGATTTCCAGCCTTCACCCCCAAAGGATCTTGCTTGATTCTGGGTTTCACATCCCAGGGATCCTTCTGGATAACCAGCCTGACTTCTTTGTCCTTCCAGCTTAATTTTCAGGTTTCATCTCTCAGTGATAATAATGGGTTTCCAGCCTTCACTTCTGACGAATCCTGATCGATTTCCATCCTTCACTTTTCATAGATCTTTCAACAATCCTCCACTGGTTGGTGGGTTCTGGAGGATTCCAGCCTTCATATCTCCCAAACGCCTTTTCCGAGAGAGAGCGAGGTCACGGCTGGACGGCTGGATGAGATAAACCCGCAATATATGTTCCACTCGAAGGCTGTTAAAATAAAGGTGTTTATATAGGGAGAGGTAAAAGGGGTGGCAATAAAACTGGTATACTTATTATGGGGTTTAATGATAAAACCTCTCGTTCTCCTTTGTCTGCCTGAACTCTTCCCAAACACGGTAGGGAGAGAGAGAGTCTTAACCTACTTAATTTGGAAGATTATTTTTCGATGCTTGGTTTAAGCTCTTATTACTTTAGCAATCAGGTAAAGTTTTATATAAAAGTTTCGTCAACCCTTTTTTCATACAACTTTGAGTTCTAATATCTGTGTTTTAATACACTTCGTATACACAGAGCCAAGTATTGTCTTTTACGAAAACAAATCATTAAAGTCCGCAGGTGTGACCTGGGGGTGAATAACATGTAAGAAATTCTTTTGAGTTTTTTTAATTTGTTTTTCCTTTGTTATCTTTTCATCTATTTTTCTGACATAACCCTAAGATTAACCTACCGTCTTTTCCGCCTGAGAAACTAGTTAGTGAATTCTTCATCAGTTAGGCATTCATTATATACGAATAAAACCTAGTTTTAAAAAGGGTCAGTTGAAATTCTTAGCTGGCTGCTGACTTTATTTTAATGGAGACACGGTTGGCCTAAGTTAACAGGAAGAAGTTAAGAGGGAATAATAATAATAATAATAATAATAATAATAATAATAATAATAATAATAATCAATAATAATAATAATAATAATAATAATAATAACGATCAGGCAAAGATCCTCTGGACTATGGTATCAGAACAGATAGTGATACGTCGCAAATAGACCAGACGTGACGTTGATTGACAAAATCAAGAAGAAAGTATCACTCATTGATGTCGCAATACCATGGGACACCAGAGTTGAAGAGAAAGAGAGAGAAAAAATGGATAAGTATCAAGATCTGAAAATAGAAATAAGAAGGATATGGGATATGCCAGTGGAAATTGTATCCATAATCATAGGAACACTAGGCACGATCCCAAGATCCCTGAAAAGGAATCTAGAAAAACTAGATGCTGAAGTAGCTCCAGGACTCATACAGAAGAGTGTGATCCAAGAAACGGCGCACATAGTAAGAAAAGTGATGGACTCTTAAGGAGAAAGGATGCAACCCGGAACCCCACACTATAAATACCACCCAGTCGAATTGGAGGACTGTGATAGAGCAAAAAAAAAAAAAAAAATAATAATAAATAGTCTTCTCTATTTTACTAGTAATTGCTTTCTCTCTGCTATTACAAGTGGCGAGTATTGCGCCAATATGATTCATCAGGAGCAGTCAGTTTTAGGGATATTGCTGTTTTAAAATTTATTTATTACAAAAAGTAAATAAATAGATCAAGGCATAAGTCAATGATGGGTTTAGTCGCATTCTTGTAGTGGCCAACGTATCTCTCGATATCATCCGATATGCTGTGAAACCAGGTGTGTATATATATATATATATATATATATATATATATATATATATATATATATATACACACACACACACACACACATACATATATATATATATATATATATATATATATATATATATAACACACACACACACACACACACACACACACACACACACACACACACACACACACACATATATATATATATATATATATATATATATATATATATATATATATATATATATATATATATATATATACACACTTGAATCTATCCTAATGACCCACTTCATAATTCACCCTCAAAGTACCATGATCCATAAAGTATTGGGTAACGCTTTGAACAGATATTAATGGATTATTTAGATATATTACCCTCTCTCCCTGAAGAGAACTAATGTTCTACCAGAAGCTTATCTGCCATCATTAATAAACTAACTATGGTCATAAATAATGGCCAACAATTAAGGCTAATTAATATTAATAGCTTGTCAGTTTTGAAAATTCGAGATTTATCTTGAACCATATTTTCTGGTCACCTTTGAACTTTTCTTTGGGGGGTGGACAAATGTGATGAACTATACTCTGTTTTTTTCCATCTGTCCATCCACCTGTGGTGTTTCGTATGGTAACACTGCGTCCCGGGCTTTAAATAGTTACGCTATGTGTAAGTTTTAGGTAAATAAAAGGATATCTGGGAGTACATTTGCAACTGAAAAGTGTTTTAATAATTTACAGTATGCGAATTACACCGTTAATATTCGAAATAAGGTCATTATTATTGTTGAATGTAAGCTGAATGTAACTATCTAAAGCCCGGGACGCAGTGTTACCATACGCAAACACCACACGCTGGTGGACAGATGGAAAAAAACAGTATAGACTCTATTCAGAGAGTTTTTCTTCTCAGTTATGACTAGGGCATAGGGCATACAAGGAAAAGATTTCACTGGCAAGAGAGACCTGGCCATCCGTGTGAGGTAAGGATGGAGTGTTTGGAGGACCTGTCTGTCTACCTGCTAGGCACTAGCAACCACTGCCTGGTTCTCCCAGGTCCTAGCTTTGGTGGAGAGGGTAGCCTTTAAACCTTTACAGTAGGAAATGCTAAGTTTTTGAAAGATTTTCCTCATCAACTATTTTAAAAAAAGACAAATATCTCTCAGTTTCTATAAACATATATTTTAAAAAGGAACAGTTGTCAAAAGAACAATTCTGAAATGTTGACATAAAATGGCAAACTGATATCATTATGAAGATTATGAAACTGTCTTTTGATATAAAATGGAAAATAACCTAATACTATGAAGATTTTAATTGATTTTTAATATACAGCAGAAATAATGGTCAATTGCAATTATGTAGCCTTTCTTTGAACAATTTTCATAAAGCACCTCCGTCAAACATCATATTGAATCGCCTTTCAGTCCCTTTTTATCCCGTTCAATATCCAC
The DNA here is from genome assembly GCF_015104395.2 of Macrobrachium nipponense. Taxonomy (NCBI): domain Eukaryota; kingdom Metazoa; phylum Arthropoda; class Malacostraca; order Decapoda; family Palaemonidae; genus Macrobrachium; species Macrobrachium nipponense. The sequence goes on along the minus strand of NC_061096.1, from coordinate 46,314,701 downwards.
TCATGTTTTTTTATATAAAGAAATAAATGACGGCGATAATTTTTTTTTACATCTGAAAACAGTCCAAGATACAGTTTTTTTCTGGTCAGAGGTAGCGCGATAAAAACTTATTTTTGTCACTTTTGTTGCTGCTGCTGCTAACTGTTATTATTGTTATTATTATTATTATTATTATTATTATTATTATTATTATTATTATTATTAT
>NC_061096.1:46296996-46306996 GCF_015104395.2 Macrobrachium nipponense | reverse complement strand
CGTCTGGGCCTCTCTTGGTGGTGACCGAGCGAGCCCGAGACGCCGACACGGATATGCAATTATTTGAGATGATAAGGAAAACATGCTGACTGTAAAAGAGAGGAGGGGGAGGAAGAGAAGGAGGAGGAGGAGGAGGAGGAGGAGGAGGAGGAGGGTTTGGTTGAGGGATGGAGGATGAGGGTGTGTGTGCGCCCCTGATAACGGGGATAAGGGGGAGGAAGGGAGGGAGGAGATAGAGACGACAGGGACGGACGGAGTGGGGGTGGTGATCCAGTAGGAAACGATAGATAGGAGGAGGTTAGGAGGATGAGGAGGAGGAGGATGAGGAGAAGGGAAGGGTGAAAATGAGGATGAGGATAACAGAAGAGAGGAGGAGGAAGATGGATAGGATGAGGATGAGGATAAAAGAAGAGAGGAGGAGGAGGAAGCTGGATAGGATGAGGATAAAAGAAAAGAGGGGGAGGAAGAAGGGTAGGATGAAGATGAAGAAGATAAGACTGAAGAATTGGCGTCTGACGGTCCTGGGTTAATCATATAGCTTTAAAAAAAAAAAGGGGGGGGGCGGTATATATCCTGCGAAGGGACTGCCTTCTTAGGGAGGAAGCTCTTTATCCGAAGGATGATTTTCCCTTAAGTCCTCTTCTTCTTCTTCTTCTTCTTATCGAAGAAGCCTATTCAAGCGAAATGGAACTTCTTTTATTTTTTCTCTCTTTGATAGGCGGTCCCTTATTTAGAAACACGACGTCGATTTGAATGGAGAGACCATTCAGGAAGAAAAATGAATTCCCTTTAGTTTTTTTTTTTTGTATTTTTTTTCAACAATAAATTTGTCCTTCCCCTGAATTTTAACTTCATATTTTCCTAGCTTTATATTGTCAGTTTCGTTTCTTTTCATTCTTGAGTAACTGATATTTCAGAGAATACATGCCAGATATAAAAGAAAGAGCTGTAGCAATTTACGAGGTTACAAGTCAATTGGAATAAGGAGGTTATAATTCGAACTCTGTACTGGTTCAGAAGTAACTCTTCCAGATATCACTCCACAGAATTTTAACATTTATTTAGTGCCAATTCTAGCATTCATTTAACTCTATTACAAACTAGATGATTGTGGGAGGACGTGTGTCCATATTACCCTCCTCAGACTAATCAGTGTCTTTTATATTTTTCTTAAGAAATTACAGAATTGTGGGATTGTGAAGAAAATAATCGAAAATGTATTCTTTATTTCTCCTTTTTGCCTTATGAATTTGATTTTGATTGGCTACATGAGACACTGACACAGGTGGATGATTTTGACTATCAATAATCGGAAGTACAGACTGACAGAGTTTCCTGAAAATTATGAAAATAAATCAAGAGATGTACAGTTTTTTTTTTTTTTTTGTTTTTTTTTTTTTTGAAGTATGGAATAATTATATCAACATAATTATTGCCTTGGCTGACCTTATCATTACGCTGGGAAAACTTCCTTGCATGTGAGGCCAACTTTATATAGTTTTTACGTTTTAGATCTAGTTTATCAACCAATGAACAGGAAATTAGCAAACGCAGCAACATTGCAATATTGCTATTCCCTAGCAAAATAATTGTTCTTAATGATAACTGATTAAAGCTGATCTTTGGCGTGGTCGTTACTTGGATTGGTGAGTTGCTCGCGGTCATGGGTGAAAGGGAAAGGAACGAGTGAGTCTCTCTCTCTCTCTCTCTCTCTCTCTCTCTTTCTTTAAGTTATTCCAGAGGTATAGTGGAATTCGATACTAAATTATGTGTGTTGCTTCATATTTATGAATACAATAAAGATTCACGCGTGTATAATTGACAAAAACTCACATAGGGCAAATTATTCTAATTAGTGTTGTTTTGAAAAACTAAGTAGATTCTCCTTCATTGGCGATTGTTTCGGTGATAATCTTGAGGTAAGTATTCTTAAAACTTATCTAAATGCATCAAGGGGGTCATGGTACGTAAATGTTGCTCATACGAGCAAGAGCGGTACCTGGCATAAGGCCAGTTTTATCTGACAATATCATCAACAAGCAGCTAGACTGTACTACCTCATGGCACTGATTTGCATTTTATGCTAATGACGATATGTCTTACCATTCAGCAAATCTGACTTTACTGGTAATGAACCAAGCTGACAAAGTTACTACAAAGGTGATAAGCTCTCAATAATCTTTCAGAAATTATTAGTTCTACGCTGAAAAGTAAGGAAAAGTTATTCAAAACCAAAATTGAGAACGATTTATCATTAGGGACAAGCTATCATTAGACCGATATCCACATCCTCTCTCACACACACAACGAAAGGAAACACTCCTAATGCAAATTAGCCTGTTCATAAACATGACAAAAATGACCAGATACGAATTCGAATATCATTAGTACTCTTAGTCACCTGCGTAACTTACGAAGCACATTCATTTGTTCGTAAGGAAAAAGGAGAAGAAGCAGAAAAAGTCATTACAATACGGAGGAGCTGATAGCGCTCGGTGTTGTTAAACTGATTAGCAATAGACTCACATAAGCATTGAGCCAGGTGCATTAGGAGGCTTAATGCTTCTCTCTCTCTCTCTCTCTCTCTCTCTCTCTCTCTCTCTGTATGTGTGTGTGTGTTTGTGTGTGTGAGTATGTGTGTGATAGTTCTTTGTAAATATTCAAGAATTACAGGCCATATTGTTTATAATTCTTCCCAAAAATGACACCGTGTGCTATTTACGATTTTCACACACACACACACACACACACACACACACACACACACACACACACACACACATATATATATATATAATATATATATATATATATATATATATATATATATATCAAAATCATAAATTAAAACAAAAGAAAAAGGCAAACTAAAAAAGAATCATCATATCCTAGTACTAAACACCTTGCATACACTCATACCAGAGAAGAAGAAGAGGAAGGAATACAAAACTAATATCCGAAAACCCAAAAGGAATACGCAGAAGGAGCGACCTGCATGATGGAGTTCGAGGAGAGAGAGATACCTATCAAATGGCATGATAATATACCATTATCCATCAGGCCCCTGTCATCTCGGCTTCAAAGGCCGTCAGCGCTTAACCAGGAGCCGTTGGCTCCCAGATCGTCAGTTGTCCACTGACGTTATGATGGTGATTCTGATCAAAGAGGTCAGAGGACTTCCTCCTCCCCTTCTTATTCTTCTTCTTCTTCTTCCTCCACTTCTTCTTGTTATTTCCTTAATCATTTTTTTCTCACATCGCAATGATCATCTCAAACTCGGTCTGTGCGGAGGAATCACATCCGTTTCTTCTTCTTCTTTTTACTCTTTCGGGAACGTGAGACAATTCCAGCGGGTATAATTCATGGGGATCACTCTCGTTTAATGCAGAATACTTTTATTCTTTTAGCAGATGCTGTGCAAGGAAACACACATTAGGATTTTGTATATTTTCTATACGTACCTTGACGATAAAACTTCAGCTATCTAAAAAAAACTTATTCAGAAACCTGGAAATGCTTTGTAGAAATGGGTTAAATTTTTGTATAATTCCAACATAGGTCTAAACTCAGGTAGGCAACCTGTTGCTCGCGAGCTCTCTCCTGATCTTTGATGGTCTGATAGTGCTCTTCAGGGGAAGTGAATTTAGTTCTTATAAGCACTGATGCAGCACGTTTCATAATTAAACATATATAAATAAATACAATTTCGTTAAACTGTGATGGTCACGTCAGACAGAAATGCCCAACACCTAACATACCACTGAAAAGAACAGTACAACTATTTTTTTATCCACTCAAATGACCGTTGAGCACACACACACACACATTTATATATATATATATATATATATATATATATATATTATATATATATATATATATGTATATATATAGTAATATATATATTATACATATATAAAGTAGAAAATCTTTTTAGCCGAATAAAATTATAATTATATTGGCTATGTGTTTTTCCGATATCTATAATTACTTCATTGTGAGGAAATGGAAAGAGATTTGCCTCCAGTAGGCCTCTAAAGAAAATAAAAAAAGAAACTTACAAAGAAATATGTTTGTCCTTTACATTTACAAGTTTTCGTCAACACAAAATATGACATCTGATAAAAAAATCGTATTAATCTTAAAACTCTGGTGTTCGATATTTAAAAGATTTAGTTGACATATAATGGCAGTATAAACTATTGGAAAAGAAACCCACAAAATTACTGTGTATAACTTGTTTACTTGTAAGTACTTATATATTATTTCACTCAGTGTTGAGTAAAACATTATGCAAAATTTTTATAAGTAACAAGTTATACACAGTAATTTTGTAGGTTTCTTTTTCAATCTTCAGAAGAAAACTGAAAGAAGTTTTTGTTTGGTTCAATATAAACTATACTAATCGTTGCTCTTGATGCTTAAAAGGTTGTTGCCCATCTCAGGATAGTTAACTTCCAGTTAACAAAACCGTTTGCAAAAAGTTGTTTATCATAATTGAAGGCAAAGACAAACACATTTAGAAATTTTCTGAAAATCGACATAATTAAAAAAAAAATTGTCGTACCATTGACAAAATAAAAATGTAAAAGAGAAAGAAGTTTATTTCTTTACAAGTAAGTTAGTCTCATCACCGAGCTCTATCTCCGTTCCTGCCAACGTGAAATTTCATATCGCTTTAAACACATGAGATCAAATATATGTTTAGGGATTACGACCGTGTATCTGAGAGGTTTAACAGGGACAAATGCGAGCCATTTAGCAATAAAGATTTCTCGTGTCGACATGAGCCGTCTGTAAGGCTCAGAGACCCATTGTCTCAAGGAAAATATTAGGCCGAACGCGCCGAGCATCCCGCGAATGTAGCACTGATGGCTTACACCCAATAAAAATAATTCCATTTACGTTTGTGTAATCTAGGACGCGAAGGAACAGCGCACCTATAAGGTATATCCGGACAGAATTATCTCGGAATTAAAGATCTAAAAACTCTCTTTACATAACGACGGAGAGGTAAAACGAAGGAATGACATTCTTCCATCCCACAAGATCTCTCTCGACTGTGGTTGGTCTGACCCGCCATGTCTTGTAGATGACTTTTGTGAGAGTCTTGTTCCCTGTCAGCCATAAGTTTGAGACCCGTAATCATCTTTCGACAAACCGCCTCTTTTATTGCTCTCTCTCTCTCTCTCTCTCTCTCTCTCTCTCTCTCTCTCTCTCTCTAACGCTTGACCAAGTTGTCACACAAAGCCTTGAAGTACGAAAGTCGTCGTCATTGTTATATCCACAGATGAAAAGCAGACTGCAAACATGATTGCTTTGTGGTTGACAAACACTCAGCGTGCTTTTCATTTGTGGATCAATGAAACTGACTACTTTCGTACTGAAAGAAAAGAAAAATTCCCCCCCCCCCCCCACCAAAGAAAAAAAAAAAATAAAACAACAACCGGCGCACTAAATAGCCCAGCCAAAGGACCCGGCTCAGGCATTAAATATAGTCACGTATTCTAGACCGATACTAGTCCCAACTCTCCAGCAGAGCAGATCTTAATGACTCCCATGAGTTGCCTAGGCTCGGCTACCAAGCCTCCGGTGAATATCTGCGTTGATGACATCGCTCCTTGTATCATGAATTACCTGTAACGTCACCTACAGTGGACAGCATCCCAGAGAGAAGAGCATCTAGGCCAACCAGGTGGGGACGACCAGGTGATGTTGAGACTAGGATATACAGGTGGTACTACTGTTTAAGTGGAGATTTCTTGCAGGTGGCTTTAGGGAAAAACCGTCTGGAATCTACGCGATGTAGTTTGTCTTTGGAGTTTGTTCTCTGTTATTCAATGCAGCTGGTTTACAATAGATGGCGCGCTAAGAACTCGAAGGTTAACTTGGTTATTATATGCATACGGCTGCTCAACAGCTGATTCGATTTGCATACGTAAATTAAGACCTTGTTTTCTCATGAGATCTTGAGGAACCTATCTCGGCTTCAATGAGGATTATTCAGCTTCGTGGTGTCAGCTATGGGAATTTACAATATTGGAACCTTCCTGATTAAAATAGGATAAAAGCATTAGAATATAATTTCGTAGACCCAGAAATAAAATAGATATCTCTACACGTACTATCACACTTCCTTCTCTCATCTGAATATCTTTGCTTCTCTGTCCATTACCGTGCCCTCAAAGGGTAGAGAAGAATAGGAAGAAGAGGCAGTGGGAGATATAATGATAACTGATTTGCTTAGAGAGTTATGACAAAGCTTGCGTGGGCAGTGTCATCACATTCTCCAAATCTTGCCCAATGTACCACATTCCCAGTTTGGGGATGCTTGCCCGTACCCCTGCCACCCTCCCTTTCCTCACCTCCCCGATATATATAGTTTTTATGGACACATGAGTGACATGGAGAGAATACGTAAGTTTGTGGAGTACGTTCCAAGTAAAAAAAAAGACAGCTAAGAAGGTAACGCACTTCTTATGGTAATTAAGGAAAGGGGTAAAATACTCTTCCTGATAGCTAAATATATGTAGGGAATAACCATTGATAATTAAAGATAAATAGATAAACAAGAAAGAAGAGGTAGGCCATTTGATAATTTTAAAAAATTAGCTTCAAATTCATTCACATAGAAATCAGCTTGAAACTAATGAAAAGATAATTCACTCGAATGTGAATTCACCCCCTGTTTGATAATTTCCTACATGCGTGACTTATTGTTAAATTATTTATTCGCATTAGTGAATGTTCACCAAAGCTACCATGTGTCCAATGACCAAAAGCCCCCAATGTAATATAACTCTGAGGTCACGTATCATTGCCCTAAATACAAAGATATCCCGGAGTCTCATTCGTGTTATTGTGCATTCAATGAGATTTAGGCAAATATCTTTTTTTTTTAATCTTTCGTTTCTCATAGAAAAGAGCCTATCCTCTAAATATTTGTTTATTCACTTATTTATTTATAATGGACGATGTAACTGATATTGATTAACATTGAGTAATATGAATTATCAATTCACTAATACTTGGACAGCAGTCAAAACTATCTAAAAAAAATTAAATTCGTATCTCCAACGGAGATTGAAATGGACAGCTCGAAAGAAATTGGAAAAATATTTATAATGTGGGTTAGAAAATATGGAGGACACTGGAATGAATAATTAAGAATCAGAAGAGAACATTCAATTATATTTTCCATGATTATTTTCATTAATAATTTATATAATAATTGAAGCATGAAACAAATTCCGGAAATGAATCTTTCTTACTTCTTTATTTGCTTAAAAAGGATTATCAATACCATACCATCAGATAATTCCCTTAAAGATAAAAAAAAACCTTAATTCTTGAACCGGTCATATCCAGTATATGAAGGGCGTCTTGCATGAAAATGAAAGCTCCCTAAAAACCTCATTTAATCGATTTTCATCTCTTTGTCACATTCAAGACGGATCAAAATGGACGCCACAGGCACCTGAAAAACAGCCAGGTACCAGGTACCAGGGTGTGATTTACCTGGAATCCCCTGTGATGAAGATATCAAATATCCTTAAAGAAGGTCGTAGCTGGTCCCCTGGTTTGCGCTGCTTCCCTTCTCTCTCTCTCTCTCTCTCTCTCTCTCTCTCTCGTACTCTCTCTCTCTCTCTCTCGCTCGTGGGTGGTCGGGGATAAGTACACCACATAACGGAGTCCGGGGCTCCAGTTTGAAGATAAAAAAATTAAGTGGAGAGAGAGAGAGAGAGAGAGAGAGAGAGAGAGAGAGAGAGAGACTCCGTTTGAAGGTAAAGGTCCGGATGGGTGATTTAATAAAAATAAAGACTTGAGAGAGAGAGAGAGAGAGAGAGAGAGAGAGAGAGAGAGAGAGAGAGAGAGAGAGAGACTCCGTTTGAAGGTAAAGGTCCGGATGGATGATTTAATAAAAATAAAGAATTAAGGGAGAGAGAGAGAGAGAGAGAGAGAGAGAGAGAGAGAGAGAGAGATAGAGACCCAGTTTAAATGTTAAGGTTTGCATGGGTGATTTAAATGATTAAATGGAGAGAGAGAGAGAGAGTGTGTGTTTTGAGAGAAGAGAGAGAGAGAGAGAGAGAGAGGGGCGGTGTCTGAAAGCAAACTTATCGATATTTTACCTTAATGGAAATAAATGAACAGGTATCAGGTGAATCATGAGGACCATCTTTCAATGCACAATGTTAGTAGTTAGGACCTGACAAATGAGAAATATTGAAATTTATTTTCTCTTCTTTATTTTCCTTCACTTTTGGTCTAGATTTACTTTTTTTGGGCCATAAATATTTCTAATTCTTCTCTAATTTCCGGAATTCCATTCTATCATCCGTACCCCCAGACCTTGAATTGAACTTGTTCTAGTTAATTTTACTAGCGAACCTCACGCCAAGTCACTGTATCCGATTAATTCACCTACTGGTGAGGTAAAAGAATCATATCTCTAAGGGAAGGCCTGGCCCTGGCTGTTTAATAGGATACTACGACTTGGCATCGCATAACCAAGTCTTTATCGTAAAAATAAAATATTTGTGTCCCAAAAAATCTTATGCTTTCTGTCATCGCCAACATAATTTCTAGTAGCAAAAATGATTATTACTCCAGAAAATCTAGGCATCTGAATAAAAAATTTATGACAAAAACCTATGGCTTAGTCCAAGGTTTGTGGGCAAAGGTTATATGGTCACTTTCCAACTACAGTGCATCCGTACATTATACCTGAGATGAACCAACTGCAACATATAGCAGTTCGGTTGTTCCTGTCGGTTAAGAATAGTTCAAGTAAAGCGCTTCTTAATCTAATGGAATAAGAATATGAAGACTGATCAGACTGACATATTTTATGATTATATTTTCATCTGTTATGTATTTATATGTTAATTTATTTATTCTTTTTTGTTAACTTCTCTCTTATTTCTGTATTTCATATTATCTTCTGGAACTTCTTTCAAATGAACATCATACATTTTGGAAGCTTTAATTTCAAACCAATGGCCGCTGTAGGCATGTTTCATATGAAGAGGGTTCAGGTTCTGAATAATAATAATAATAATAATAATAATAATAATAATAATAATAATAATAATAATAATAATAATAATAATAATAATAATAATAGCTTATCTGAACATTTTCAATTTCATTATTTTTGTTTAATTTACTTTCTGCATGTTGAACAAAAAAGTTTTTATTTTGTTTTGTCTTTTAGTACGAAACCCTTAGCTTATTTGAGAAGAATATTGGAGCATTGTGAATAATGATAATAATGCTCTATCCTGACAGATATTACCTATAATGAAACATTACTTCAAATTTCCCCCGAGAACACTGTGTGTGTGTGTCTCTCTCTCTCTCTCTCTCTCTCTCTCTCTCTCTCTCTCTCTCCGATTAATATTCTCCGCGTTTCATCATCTGGAGCTTTATCGGGGTATCGCTGGAATGCGCTGGACGAACGCAAGACCCAAGGTCCCCCCCCCCCCCCCCACGTGGCGCTGTTAACGCATACCACATGATCTCTTTCGAGTTTTTTTGTGTGTGTTATGACATTCAGCTTGTTTTCAGTAGCAGGGAGTGGCTGACCTTTGGTTTTGCGACGTCCTTTTCGCTTGGAAATTAATGGAAGATGAAAATACTACTATATTCTCGTTTTTTTTATTTTTTTATCTCTCTCTCTCTCTCTCTCTCTTCTTCGTCTTGTTTTTGCTCTCTTTTCTTCATTATATATATTGATAACTACTGTTGATTTACAGATGAGAAATTGTAGGAGAGCGTGCAGTCATTTATGCTGACGCGTATTTCCGCATGGATATTGTACACACACACACACAAACACACACACACACACACACACACACACACACACATATATATATAGTATATAATATATTATATAATATAATAATTAACTATATATATATATATATATATATATATATATACATATATATAACGTTTTGGTTAGCAGGTTCAGTGCTTCTTCCTGCAATCTATGAAA
>NC_061096.1:46286996-46291996 GCF_015104395.2 Macrobrachium nipponense | reverse complement strand
AAAAGGAGCCCACCACTATGAGCTATAATATAAAGATACCCTAAAAATGCCCAGCCACAGTCTCCCCCACCCCCGTCTACCATCTGCCAAACCCCAAAAAGATTCCACCATGCCGGCCCCCTATTTGCTAAAAATTCCTTGAAGGCCAAAAACTTCCCAAAAACCGAAATTTCACTGCTTACATTATCCAAGATTCCTGGATGGATGGAGGACAGAGGTTTATTATGAGTAAGGGTGAGGTCAGTGGGTGGTGGCTGGGTTGGAGGATCTGGGGAGGAGATATTTTGGGGTGAAATTAGCCACCGGAGCCTGTCTAAGAAAAGATCACAGAGATGGGAGACCAAGATACGACGTCTCCCAACACTCTTACTTGACTAATCCATTACCACCAAATCTACTGACTGACCGGTACCTTCTTACCACCACCACCCCTACCCCTTCCTCAACCCCCACCTCATCTCCCCCTTTGGGCGACACGCTCCTCCACCCTCCCACTACCCACCCAGAGCTTTTTCTCCCCTCTGCTGCCATGAACCAATGGAAACATCCTCAAACCAGAAACGGCTGAAAGCCACCTGACCTGAAAAAAAAAAAAAAAAAAAATAGATCACATGGGCACACACACTGTGGAGATTGGATAAGAGTATAAAGAGAGAAGAAAATGAAGAAGAGGATTGTGATGAACGAGGAGAACAAGAAATTTATGAGTTTTAAGAAAGACACACACACACACACACACACACACACACACACACACATATATATATATATATATATATATATAATGATATATAAAATTAACCTGCATATACAGGTATATTCGAATATTCATTCTTGAATACAATGCCCTTGATCAACTCGACACGTTCTTGACTGTTTTTCCATCAAGACACACATAGAAGCATTGAAGAATTTCAGGAATTATCAAGATTAGCATACTTATTCTTAATTTTACACTGACGTTCAGTCCCTTTTATTTCAATTGACATTAATAATGAATGAATACATAGATGTGTAAGATTAAGTATCTGAGTGCAATATTTTTAGCAGTTAGATTTAACAGTATCATTTCCAAGCCTGAATTATTTTCAGGTCTACATTTCAATTCAGTTACCTTAAGACAGGTGATAAAACTGGTTATTTCAACACCACCACATGCCTTCTTACTATGCCCTTGGCATCTTTCGACGATGGCCAATACCCACACCGGCTAATTTAACCGGCAGTCTTCTTTTACGCCAATGCCCATTCGAGCTCCGAGATACTATTGGGTACGGCTAGCCCAAGGACGACTTGGTAAAGGCTGTTGCTTGGCTATCGTTGGTCTTTTAGGTCTCGTTGTGTCCCACAGCCGTATGCCAAATTTTCATTGGCACTTGGCATATTACCAATATTTGTTGCGAAGGTTTATCAATGCTTAGGTCTTTTTTTTTTATAAGGAATGTTAGTTAATACTTTGATCAACCCCTCATTCTTTTCCAGAATGTGAGCCTCATCGTAACTCATTGCCACTCCAGGCGGACTTCACACGTTTGCCGACAGTTCCAATAATAAGCACAAATGTCACTATATGGTAACAGCCTAGCTAGGAATGATGAGCTGGACTGAAGTTATTCAGAAATTTTTCCTTCCTTTCTTTCTTTATTAATTTTAGTCTCAGGGTCAAATGGAAGATAAGATAAAGATTTGAGGGTGAATTTCTTAGATAGAGATTACCTCAGTATGAATCTATGACAAGGATATATTTATATTTTTCCAAATATGAGTTCTCGAAATAATTATTCACAATTAACCGTGTTTTTCCAAATAATAACAAATGTTATATTCTGAAATTTAAAAATTCTGAGCGCTATAAGTTAAGCTTTGCTTCAAACATTGAATTGTTATTGCGTAACGCAATTACTTTTTGCTAATATTCTTTGAACAGCGTATAAAGAGGTCATTGTTCCTAATCATTCATGTAAGTGCATATCAGAATTAAACCTACTTAATTTACAAATAATTATGGTCAGTCCGAGTTAAACCATTTACCTTTCAAGTACACTAATGAAAAAAAAGCAATACTCTTTATCAATTACATAAGCATGATATTTCAAAATCAGAACTATACCCTCGTTATCTACAACCGAATCTGGTCAGTCCAGCCTCGAAATGAAAATAAAAAATAAAAAGTCACAATAAAGACGTTTTCTCATCTCACTCAAGTAGGATCGTCGACCATCTCGACCCCTCATTCAGTCTCCCAGGTAGTCCAGGTAGCCGTAGGGATCGACCTGGGACTAATAATCATAATAAGAGGTCTGTTGGGAAAACTCTGGAGTAGGAGTCTCGTGGTAGCCCTCCCAAGGGAGCCGTAGGCTACTAGGCTGTAATAGCAGCGGAGTAATTAATTTCGGCCGGCCAGGGTCCGATGCTATCGGCTTTTATTATTCCCGTCTCGGCTTTCCAGAGGTAGCGGTGTTTATACGACCCTTCCTCGGTTGGAATGAAGATATCTACCAAATGTTTTCACGGGGGTTTGTTGAAGTACAGCCCTAAACACTCACTCAGTTCCTACTTGTGTGTGTGTTTTTTTGCCGTATGTGTGGCCGTGTGTGTTTTTTGTTTCGATGTCGCTCGGCTCAAAACAAAGATAGTTGCCTGTTTGTTTATTTGCTGTGTAGTTGTTTGCCCCACTAGTATTGGTAACAAAGGTTTTGATGCATCCTAAGTGATATTTGTCTTTGCTGAATATGTTGCTGGAGGCCTATGGCAGTTTTTGGTAGTTGATGATCCTCTGAAGACAAATGAGTAACGATAACGTCACATTTACCTAACTGCCGTTGCTGTCTATTTTTCTATGGCTGAACTTAACTAGTTGCCAGTGTTGTTCAGCTAAGAATGCTGGTGTTCCTAATTCATTATATTCATACAAAGTCCCATAATGCGTTTTCTAATTTGACCCTATCGAAGGCGATAACAGACTATGAATTAACTTTTAGAGAGTATGAGGAAGAGGTGACTTCCCTGAGTAAACATTACCTTTTAAAGTTACGTTAAATAAGTGTTTCTCGATATAAGATCCTATGAATCACCAGTCGCACTCCCAAATCAGTTTATAAGACGTTTTCTGATATCTTTGAGAAGTGCTGGAAGGAGTCACTGAAAGAGGAAGAAGTCACATTATCATATCCTTGAGAATATAAGGGATGATAAAGAGGGTCCCTAAGAAGTTCTCCAAACAGCACAGACACACAAATATTTCATGCTATCAGAACCCCCTTTTTTGGGTAAACTTGACTTGGGATGTGTGATTATTTCTAGTCCCCAGGTTGTTGCTGGAGGATAGGTATTGTATGACATGTCACCCTAAGATATGAAGCATTGGACACAATACTTGTGGTATGTCCCTCTAAGATGGCCTAGGTTAGGCACAGGGCCTCCAAGGTGCCCTAGGATGGAAGCATGATACATTGACCTAAGATGGGTAAGGTTATACACTTTAAGATGGGTCGAGCATAAAATGTCTTTTAGGGCAGGTTAGGTGAGGACAGATTGGCTAATGTGTAATCCAAGACAGATGGCTCCCTAAGAATGAAAAAATATTAAAATGACAGCATGACTTCAGATCAACCATTGGCAAATGTGTCTACTCTCATCTGTATCTTTGCTTTTGTCTAATCATCAGTCTGTACTTCCCATGCATAGTAATTGCCTATGATGAATGGGGAAGATTTTTTCCTCTGGTCTCAGAATCTGTTGTGCTGCCAAAGAAAAAAAAGGAAATAATTCAGCAGAGTATAGGAAATTTTGTAAAAGAAATCGACATGTTTTTAATTATCCATGAAGAGAAACAAGTAAATCCACTACTTAAAAAAAGTTGATTTATCAACTGGACTCAGGTCTTGATGTGATATACATATTGAAAGTACACAAGGTTGATAAAATAATGAATCAGTATTCTGTATGACGGTTATTTAGAGAAAAGATTAACCGATTATTCAATAAATAAAAGAAAAATAAATTATGATGTTTCACCGATCTATAAAAGAAGCTGACTTTCAAAGTAATATTTAATTTATAAATCAGTAAGTAAATCAATATTGTTTGCTTCGGTAATTCATGAAGAATTAATGAAGAACACCCGGAGATACTTAGATATAGAAAAATATGTAATGTTTCCATGTTTTTTTTACACAAAATTATAAGTTACAAGTTATATATATTCTGAAAGCAAATAAAAAATCTGTTGACGGGCTATATCCTTTCGTAACATGTTCGAGCTCTGAGCCAGGCACAAATTTCAAAAGTTATTTTATTCAGTTTTTTCATTTTTTTTTCTTGTAAGACTTAACTCACGCTTCCCTTGCGTCAGGTCAGGTGTCTCAGCCCAGGTGTATAATTCGTCCAGGTATTAGACCTTCTCAGCTGGAGGCCAACAGGCTGGTGAAATAAAGAGGCATTCCTCTTCCCTGTTAACAAACTCAACTCATGAGAGAGAGAGAGAGGAGAGAGAGAGAGAGAGAGAGAGAGAGAGAGGAAAGCGTGACAAATAGACATACTATAAGACTTTTTTCTCATTGTTTTTCATATTAGCCTTTTATTCTCGTGCTTATAGAAAATGGGAATTTGGAAGTAATTATTGTAACACTTAAAAATGCTATTCATAAAATACTCAACAATAATATATTGTACTTGACATAAAATATCCAGTCTTGTATTTGTCTTTGAGATGGATGGTGTTCCAACATTATTTCTATACTGGAAATTAATTTGGTAAAAAAAAGGCTATAATTTGTCGTTTTTGTCAAATTATCAACACTTGTATTCTTACCATTAATAATAATAATAATAATAATAATAATAATAATAATAAAATAATAATAATAATAATAATAATAATAATAAGACAAGGAACACGTGAAAAGTCCTGTAGTATTAGACATCATGTCCTCTCATTTGTTCGCGTCTCTATCCAGTCTTCAGAAGCTCTAAGTCGGTACATAAATGGCGGGGGAAAA